>NC_058131.1:298997620-299005456 GCF_016433145.1 Gracilinanus agilis | reverse complement strand
CGGTGTATTGTCTCATAGGTGGAAGATTGGTAAGGGTGGGCAATGGGGGTCAAGTGACTTGCCCAGGGTCACACAGCTGGGAAGTGGCTGAGGCCGGGTTTGAACCTAGGACATCCTGTCTCTAGGCCTGACTCTCACTCCACTGAGCTACCCAGCTGCCCCTTTATCTTGATTTTTTTAGAGCCCAAACCACTCCCATCTCAACCTCCATCAAGTATGGCTAAAGTAGGCAAAGATCTCTGTTTTAGGGTGCTACGGCCAGAAAAAAAAATGACTGTTCTGAATCTGTTTCTGAAGCCACTGGCCCTATTCTTTGGCTGATTTTGGGCAAAACCATAGAATTTGAAGAAGTTTACCCTTAATCTTTTCCTGGTTCCTTTAGTTCTCCATTAATCTTTCTGCTTGACTCCTCTATTCCCTCTTCTTCCATTTCCCACCCAGATGCCTATTCCTCTGTCTCTAATTATTTAAGGCCTTGCTCTCAGGGGGCTGCTCTTCTGTCTCTTCTGGTGTTAGCCCATGATTTTTTTTTTCTTTATAAAAACCCTTATCTTCCATCGTAGAATCAATAGTGTGGATTGGTTCTAAGAGAGAAGAGCAGTAAGGGATAGGCAAAGGGATTAAACTGACTTGCCCATCTCCAGATTTGGTTCTCAGTCCACTGAACCATCTAGCTACTTACTCCCTTTCCCATGATGTTTTAATCAGTCTCTATCTTGGGATTTTTGCTATTTACCAGGAGATTCTTAGAGATCAGAATGATTCATGGAATAATGTTTCTTCATGGCCAAATTTCAAACAATGCAACAAACTGATGGGAGATACATTTTTGGACTGAATGGGGGAATTGTTTGAACCCTCCAATTCTACCCTGCAGAATACTGCTTATTGTGCCTCTTATGACTGATCTTAGAGGAGGATCATGCCATTAGGAGACTCTGGATGATATGGCTGCCTTCCCATCTGCCTCTTCTTCTTTGGGATGAAGACCAAAAATTTGAGATTGTCCCTCTAGAATGCCTGGCTCCTCCTGATTACTAAAACAGTCGAATTCCTGGATAATTTCCATATTAGCAAGGTCAATGAAAAATAGCATAATGTAAAGGAAAGAACACTGGACTTGGAAACAGAAGACTTAAGTTCTAGTTCAGGTCATGTCATTAGCTCTCTTCAGTGACCTCTAGCGAGACATTTCCTTTTTCTGGGCTTTAGTTTTCCCAATACTTAATAAGTAGGTTAGACTGGGTAACCTCAAAGTTCTATTTGGACATGCACATTCTATGATTCTAAGTCTAAAACTTCAGAATCAGCATGGATTTAGGTGGCGACTGGCTAGTAAGTCTCCAAGGCTTTGCAAATTTAAAAAATCCATACTTTATCATGTATTCACCATGTGTTTGGCAGCTGTAGAAACAATGTGCTAAGGGGACAATTGGCAGCAGCAAGGCAACATGGTACAGTGAGAAAATTGTAATACTTGAAGTTATGGGATCTGAGTTCAAATTCTATTTCTGCCACTTCACCTATTCGACTCTGAGCAAGCAAGCCCCTTTGAGAAAACTTCAGTTTTCTCAGCTATAAAATGAGAGGATTAGACTAGATATTTTCTGAGGTCCCTTCCAAATTTAGGGCTAGTATCCTATAACCTATCTTTACGATCTGCCCTTTCTTCCCCTCCTTCCTATAAGGCTGCCCTTCAAGCAGTAAGGTGAGATAGTTGAAAAAATGCTGGACTTGACATTAAAATAACTTTAATTCAAATCCTGCCTCAGACATTTACTCACCCTTTAACCCTGAACAAGTCTTTTAATCTTTTGGAGTCCGTTTCCTCATATGTAATATGAAGGGATATCAATGGCCTTTAATATCCCTTATAGCACCAAATCTGTGATCCTAGGGGCCATCTTCTTTCCTGTTTCCTATGAGATCAGGCCTATTCCTAGAACTCCCCACTTCCCTAGTTTCTATGAAGGGTACCATGGAAGATGGAATTCTTAGGTGCAAGGGTCACTCCACTCTTATGGCCTTGCATGAACCCAAGCAGATGGCTTCTGTGCTCTGACCATCAGCTTCTTCTGTGTTTGAGTGTGTGGGTGTGGGAAGGGAATCCCCTGTGGACCATCGGCAGCCCAGTCGTCACCCAGGCCACTGACCTAGTCCCTTCTTTATTTTACTTTGCTTTTATTGGCCTGAGATGAATGTTCCTGAGATTAAACCAGATGTGAGGCTGTGGAGGACTTAAAAGACCAGGTAATTAATATCATCTGCTTTCTCCTTCTTATCTTGATGGGCTGATGTTTACAGCACTGACCTGGGGGGGTGCAGTTTGAGGGGGTAGAGGCAGTGACCTTCTCTGTGTAGAATGAGGAACAGTCCAAAGGCTCCTTGGCTTCACAGAGGGCTCCTGCTCTGTCTGTGAAGTGCAAACAGCTGGATTTCTCTCTGTGTGCAACCTGTTTCAATCTGATACCAAGTTCTTTCAACTTCTTTCCCACTAAAAGGAAAACTGAAACCAATCTTGTTAACTGGCACATTGCCATGGTTTATGTTGGTGAAACTATCCAGGAATCCCCAAAGAGAAGGCTCCTTTAGTTCATTAGTGAACCTTCCTACTCAGCAAAAGGATTCACTCCCTTAGATTGTAGTCTTGGGACTGCATACTGTTGAGAAATGGGCCATCATCGTATTACACGTGCCGCCAGGTGTTGAGAGAATAAATTTACTAAAATTTGAAGAATTTCAGAGGGACAAGTTATATACAGCTTGATAAATTAGAGGTGGTCAGCTCAGTTACTGAATCCAGCTTGCCACGACAGACTTCATAAAATTGGCATCTTTAGTTTCATCCCTTTCAGCTTGCTTATTCAGAGGTGATCCTTGGTCCTTTCTTACCTGAATTCGAGGAAAACTGCTAATTTGTTTTTCAGTGGAAACTGCTCTCTTTGGAGCAGCATAAACTCCTAAGTGATCTGTTCCCCTAGATTCTTTTTTCTTTTTCAAAACTTTTACTTTCTGTCTTAGAATCAATACTACTATTGGTTCCAAGGTAGAAGAGAGATAAGGGCAAGGCAATAGGGGTTAAGTGATGTGCCCAAGGTCACACTGCTAGGAAGTGTCCAAGGTAAGCTTTGAACCTTTGTATCCAGGCCTGGCTCTCTATCCACTGTGCCACCCAACGGAACCTATTCCCTTAAATTCTTCACATGGAAGGTCTTTTATAAGTGTTCCTTCCCCTGTACCTCTTTTTTAAAAAAATTTTATTTTAAACCCTTAACTTCTGTGTATTGACTTATAGGTGGAAGAGTGGTAAGGGTAGGCAATGGGGGTCAAGTGACTTGCCCAGGTTCACACAGCTGGGAAGTGTCTGAGGCCAGATTTGAACCTAGGACCTCCCGTCTCTAGGCCTGGCTCTCAATCCACTGAGCTACCCAGCTGCCCCCCTACCTCTTTTATTTTTGTTCAGTCCTTTCCAGCTCTTCATGACCCCATGGACCATTCATTTTGTGCATGGAGTTTTCTTGGTAGGTCCAAGTTTAGTCAACTTTCCCATCTTTATTCTCTAGTCCTGATTTATTTCTCTCCTCTGCTATGAACACAAGGTAGTAAAGTGGAGTGAGCCTAGCCTGGGATTGGGGACACTAATCCCAGCTCTGTTATTATATAATTGTGTGACTTCACTTAACCTTTCTGCTCTTCGTGTGTTAAATGGTTAAACCAGATGTGAGGCCAGGCAGCTTTTGCTCCGTCTACTTCATAGGGCTGTTGTGAAGTTCAAATCAGAAAATGTAGGTGGATCCTAGTTTTAAAAATGAAAGGTAACTGAGAGAATATTGGCCAACTCATCAGTTTTACAGATGCAGAAACCAAGGCAAAGGATGGCAAAGTTTCTTACCTAAGCTCAAGTAGGTATTAAACTCCAGGATTTGAAATCAATTCCTCCCTTTCCTACTGCACTATGCTGCTAAAAAGTATTCTGCAATCTTAAAGAATTATACGAATGTAAGCTTTTATTGTCCATAATAGAACTTTTATCTGTAGCAGGAAGAGAACACAATTAAATCAGGATTTATTCAACACTTAGTATATGCCTTGCTCTGTACTAAGTGCTGAACTCAAAAACAAAGGTACAATTGTCCTGACCTCAAGGAGCTTCTGTCCTATTAAGGGAAATAACACATACTCTATCTATAGGCAAATATAACATATTCAAAATAAATAGAAGTGACTGAGTGGATAGGGAGCCAGGCCAAGAGATGGGAGGTTCCAGGGTTCAAATCTGATCTCAGACACTTCCTAGCTCTGTGACCCTGTACAAGTCACTTAATCCCCATTGCCCAGTGTTTACCCTTTTTCTGCCTTGGAACCAATACTTAATATTGATTCTATGACAGAACTTAAGGATTTAAAAAAAATAAAGAAATATAAGGCAGTTTTAGGGAAAGGCACCACCAGCTGGAGGATCAGGAAGGACTTCATATAGAAGGTGGACCTTGAACTGAGTCTTCAAGAAGGCTAGAGAAGCAAGATGGGATTACTTTGGGGACAGTCATTTCAATGAGGTGAAGGCTGAAATTAGAGCATCACATATGAGGAACAGTAAGAAAATTGCTTTGACTGGACCCTAGAGTGTGTGAAGAAAGTATTACATAATGTGACTGGAAAGGTACATTGGAGTCAGGTTGGGAAAGGCTTGATAAATGCCAAACAGAGGAGTTTGTATTTGATCCTACAGGTAATAGGGAGCCTCTGGAGTCTGTTGATTAGGGAAGAGGCATTTTACAACACATGCATAATTCTTGTTCAGGGTTTAGCTGGACTGGCTATTTTCTTTCTTTTTTTTTTTTTTAACACCCTGAATCATCTGAAAGTCAGGTGCTGCCTTTGTTTTAGTGGGGGCATTTGTATAAAGGGGTCACTATTTTCAGATTGATTGCTTTGTCTCTGCCTTTTATAATTAATAGAAAATGTCTGACTCTCTGTCATAATGAGATTCTTCAGAGGAAACAAAGCTGCCTGGCTCTTTGAGAGCAGAAGAGATGCTTTTCAGCTCTTTTGTCTTAGTTATCAGAATACAAACAGCTCCTGGTCCAGAGGCACAAAGCCCAACATCAGAATGAAGCATCAAGAGCTGATTAGATGGCGTCAGACACACCAAAAAGGACAGCTCACTTTTTACATGGGTTGGTCTTGACTCTGGCAGCAGATTTTGAGGGTTCTGGGAATTCTGCCAAAGTGAGCCAACTTTATTGTGTAGATAAGGATACCAGAACCGAACTTCAGATTTTTCAGAGGCCTCTAGTGAAGAAGGAGGCCATTGATAGATAAAGAGTTGTTAGATAAGAATTATCATCACTTCTGTAATAGGGCAGCAAGGCAGTGTAGCGAGGTTGTGGATAGAGCCAAGGAGTCAGGAAGACTTGAGTTCAGACGTGACGTGTGACCTTGAGCTGAAGAAAGAAATAGCAAATCACTCCAGTATCCTTGCCAAGAAAACCCCAAATGAAATCATGAAGTTGGAAACAACTAAACAACAACAACGAAGCTAATGTAATTGGTGGGATGCTGGTGATTCTGTGAGCTCCTACTCTGAGCTGTTGGACTGGGTCCTGTCTGCAGAGCATCCCATTGAGCAGCCATGGGGCTGGGTTTATGCTTCAGTCCATTTTAGAGGGCTCTTTGCTAAAGTACAGGATTGACCAGAGGGTGCTGGTTGATCTCCATAATCCCAGAAACTATAGCTGTGTTGAAGATGTTGGTAACTGAGCAGGAAGAATCGCCCACTCAGTATGTTTAAAAAGAGAAACAACTTCTGACTTCACTCTCTCTTGCCCTTTAGAATGTGTGGCAAAGGGTTTGGACAGATCTCCATTGAACCTTAGCTGGGAAGTGGAGATGGGATTTCTCTCTTCTCTCTTTCCGTGGCAATAGCCACACACACATACACACACACAGAGATAGAGAGAGACAGAGAGACAGAGAGACAAAGAAAGACAGAGAGAGAAGTGAGTAAATGTGTTCACCTGTCAAGTCCCTATATGCCATTTCTGTTTTCTTTTTCTTTCCCCAAAAATAATGACTGTATAGCAGTCTTGAGATGGATGTTTCCAGCCTTGGCAGCTGTATCTTATGAGCTCAAGAAGTTATTATTATGAAGAGGTCCAGACACTAGTAGCACAAGGTACATTCTATAGCTCTCTCCCTTCTTGGGTGAGAAGACGACCACGTATAGGAGGATGATCCATGTATTCTGGGCTGGGCAGAAGTTATGGACCTTGAGTGAGTTTCAAGGACAGTGCAAATCCAAGGTGGAAGTGAGATCTGGTCTAAGGGTCTCCTGACACACATAATCTTCCAGAAATATTGTCTCAGGTATTTTCTGTCTGTTTATGGACTCCTGTGAATCTTTCATTATGGATTATTGTTTTATGTTTTAAGTAGTTGTAAGTACACATTTTTTTTGTGGATTTCTAAGCATTTTGTATGAAGATGTATAAACAAAAATCTCTCTGGTATCTGTTGTCTAGTTTGTTGTAACTATTATAGAAGAGACTTCTTATTAATCCCTTTAGGAAAATGTTAGGCATAAGCTATTCCTAAACTTCATTTTATAGGTTTTTCGTAAAATTCTACTTTGGGGTGAAGGTCTGAGGCAGAGTATAAGAAATAACCTTTAGATGTCAGGCTCCCCCAAAGCATGATCCCTGTCCATGTGAGCCCACAACTGGTAGAAGAGGAAAAGGAAGCCCCTCCATCATGGACCATGGATTTTTCATTAAAATTTTGGTGATATTTTAAGGTCTACAAAGTGTTTCAGTATAATATTGAGGAATGAGCACCGGAGTTGGAGATAAAAGACCAGATTTCACATCTTGGATCTCATTTACTACTTGTTTGACTTTGGACAACTCACTGAAACAATCTGGGCCTCTGGTTCCTTTCTGGAAAATGAAGGGGTTGGATTCAATAGTCTCTAATGTCCTGTCCAGCTCTAAACTCTGTGATCCTATATGACTCCTTCAAGGTACTGATGACAACCCTTTGAGGCATTAAGTGCAAGTATGATTTCCATTTTGCAAGATGAGAAGATGGAGGCTAATAGTCACACAGCTAGTAAATGTCAGAGCCAAAATTTGAAATCAATTCTTCTGATTCCCAGTTCAATTACTTTCTGATATATCATGCTGATGGTTAGAACCTAGGACACTTTTTGTCTTTTTGTATTTGAAAGCCTGTTAATCACTAGTTAATTTAGGTCTTTGCTTCGAGAGTATCTTCCTCTTCCCTGCTACCTCGCCTTTAGACAGCTTTCTGGCTTTTGACATGGCAACAGGGCTATGGATCCATTTTCTCTCAAAATCAATCATTAAATATTTGGTCAGTGCCAACTACATACAAGACATTTGTTTTGCAGTAACCAAATGAAACTAGTCTCCCCTCAGCTGACTGGGCCTCATCACAGAATGAGTACTTTCTAGGATTATGCTTAGTTTTAGTGGCAAACTGATTCAGGTGAAATCAGATGCACCCAAGACTAGAATGAAAGGTCATCTAGTCTGAATCCCTAACTCCAGGTAAGCTGAAATGTAAACATTTAAATGATCCAAACTTCCAGATAAATTTTATTGTTTATATTCATTACTAGAATTGTAAGTACTAAGTCATGGGGCTAATAACATCATAGCTAGTTGTGGAAAGAACCCTAGAATGGGACAAGTCAGACTTAGTTTCTTATTTTGGTTCTGTCACTGACTAGTTGTGTAACCATGACAATAGATTTTTCCTTTCTAGACCCAAGCTCCTTCATTCCTTCCTTCCTTCCTTCCTTCCTTCCTTCCT
>NC_058131.1:298979720-298994712 GCF_016433145.1 Gracilinanus agilis | reverse complement strand
CTCTCTCTCTTTCTCTCTCTCTCTCTCTCTCTCTCTCTCTCTCTCTTTCTCTCTCTCTCTCTCTTTCTCTCTCTCTTTCACACACACACACACACACACACACACACACACACACACACACACACACAGAGTTTCTCATTTTGTCCACAGTTTCTGGGAACATACTGATTACACCCACGGTGTTTGCAATTCTTTCTCTTCAATAAAAGCCCAGAAATGCCTGCTCTCGGCTGCACCATGGCAACCATTCCCATAACACAAAGTATTTGTTTTCCAAAGGATTTTCTAGAGATTGAGCAGTTTAGAAGATACAGAGGACCTGTTGTCATTCCTCATGCTCAGCTCTGATGATCTACAGGTGATCTGTTTGGTCAAGAATGGGGTTGCTTGGCAATAGACATTTCTTTTCTTTTTATTTTCTTTTTAAATTAAATTTATTTATTTAGAATATTTTCCCAAGGTTACATGATTCATGATTTTTCCACCTCTCTTCCCTCTCCCCTCCTGGAGCTGACAAGCAATTCCACTGGGTTATACACATATCATTGTTCAGAACCTATTTCCATATTATTCATATTTGCAATAGAGTGATCATTTAATGCCAAAACTCCAATCATATCCCCATTGAACCATGTGATTGATCATATGTTTTTCTTCTGCACTTCTACTCCCACAGTTCTTTTTCTGGATGTGAATGTTCTTTGGCATAGAAATGTTCTCCTGGTTTTCCTGGTTCTGCTCATTTCGCTCTGCATCAATTCCTGGAGGTCTTTCCAGTTCACATGGAATTCCTGCAGTTCATTATTCCTTTCATCACAATAGTATTCCATCTCCATCAGATACCACAACTTGTTCAGACATTCCCCAATCGATGGACACCCCTCATTTCCCAATTTTTTGCCACCACAAAGAATGTGGCTATAAATATTTTTGTACAAATCTTTTTCCTTATGATCTTTTTGGGGTACAAACCCGCAGTGATATGGCTGGAGCAAAGGGCAGGCAGTCTTTTAAAGTCCTTTGGGTATAGTTCCAATTTGCCTTCCAGAATGGATGGATTAATTCACAACCCCACCAGCAGTGTATTAGTGTCCCTATTTTGCCACATCTCCTCCAACATTTATCACTTTCCTTTGCTGCCATACTGTCCAATCTTCTAGGTATAAGGTGGCACCTTAAAGTTGTTTTTATTTGCATTTCTTTAATCAGGAGGGATTTAGAACACTTTTTCATGTGCTTATTGATAGTTTTTATTTCATCCTGTGAAAACTGCCTATTCACATATTTTGACCATTTGTTGATTGGGGAATGGCTTGATTTTTTGTAAATTTGACTTAGTTCCTTATGTTTTGGGGAAATTAAACCTTTGTCAGAGTTTTGTTATAAAAAATTTTTTTTCAGTTTGTTGATTTCCTTCTAATTTTGGTTGCTTTGGTGGCAATAGACATTTCTTGAAAGAGCACTGACTACAGCCAGAAGGTCTAGATTTCAGATCTCATCTCTGATACTCCCTGAATGACTCTGGGAAATATATGGGCTTCAGTTTTCTTATCTATAAATGGAATGAATTTTGAAGTCCCTTCTAGCTATAATTTGTGATCCAAGGGAAGAGAATACTCATTTCAGAAATAGTCTGGTGTAGGAGAAAGTCAATAGGTCAGTAAACATTTATTAAACACCTACTGTGTGTCAAGTACTGTGCCAAGTGCTGGGAATACAAAGGTAAAAGGTAATTCCTTCCCTCAAAGAACTCATAGGAAGACAAGAAAACAAATATATACAAATAAGCCATGTATTGGAGAAATAGGAAGTAATTAAGAGGGGAGACTTTAGAATTAAGAGGCTTCTGGCAGAAGGTAAAGTTTTAATGCCTAGCACATAGTAGGTATTTAATAAATGTTTATTGATCAATTAGACTTAAAGAGATCCAGGGAGATCTGTAATGGAAGTGAGGGGGGAGCATTCCAGGCATGGGGGACAGCCCAGGAGAATGTCTGGAGTTGAGAGATGGAGTGTCTTCTTAGTGGAACAGCCAGGGAGGCCAGGGTCATTCATATAAGAGTACCACTCAGTGAGTGAAGTTTAAGAAGACTGGGAAGGCAGCAGAGGGCTAGTTTATGAAAGGCTTTGAATGTCAAACAAGGCATTTTGCATTTGCTCCTGGAGGAGAGCTGAAGTCCCTGGTGTTTATCAAGTGAGGAGTGAGGAGTGGGGTGACATGATTGGACCTCTTGCACTTAAGGAAAATCACTTCATTGGACAAATGGAGGATGGATTGGAATGGGGAGAAACATGAGTCAGGCAGAGCCACCAGCAGAGCCACTTGCAATAACCCAGAGCTGAAGCGATCAGGGCCAGCACCAGAGTGGTGGTGGTGTCAGAGGAGAGAAGGAGATGTTTTCAAAAGATGTTGCAAAGGTGAAATGGACAGGTCTTGGCAACAGGTTGGATAAAGGGTGGGAGAGAGGGTAGGGGAAGCAGTTTATTTGTAGTTGGATGACTTAGGTTCAGTGGAAAATCTTCCACTTACCAGATATATAATCTTGGGCAAGCCACTCCATTTCACTATGCCTCAGTTTTCTCATCTGTAAAATGGGAATACTAACACACAACTTAACACTGCTGCTTGGGTTATCATGAGGAAGGTATTTTCAACACTATAAAGGCTTATCTAAAGATGAGCTATTATTTTTGCAATTTGTAAAATGGGGATTATAAATTTTACTTAGTTCAAATCTAGTCTTAGACATTTAGTAGTTGTATGATCTTGGGCAAGTCACTTAGGCTTTCTTGGCCTTAGTTTTATCACCTGTAAAATAGAGATAATAACAGCACTGATTTCTTTTAGGGTTGTTGTAAGGATCAAATGAAATAAAAATTATAAAGTACTTAGTACACAATGCATGACACATACATGATGCTTAATAAATTCTTCCTTCCTTCCTTCCTTCCTTCCTTCCTTCTTTCGGACTGACATGAAGAACCTTGGTGAAAGACTGGTATTGGATAAAACATTTCACTAGCAGTGAGAAGGGGGGAAAGATCTAAGATTTATCCTGTGCCACCAAGCTAGAATATCCTCCCATTACTTCTTTATCTCTTTAAATTTGCCTGACCCTAGAGGCCTAGCTTAAGTTCCTGGAAGCTTTCTTGGGTCATTGCAACCAGCACAGATTTCTGATTTCCTACAACACATACTCTATACCCTAGTGAGGCAGCTGTAGTTCAGTGGTTAAAAGTATTGGACCCGGAGTCTGGAAAATCTGAGTTCAAAACCAGCCTCAGATACTTCCTAGCTATGTGGTCTTGAGCAAGTCACTAAATCTCTGATTACTTGACAAAAGGATCCACTGGATCTACAGAGAAGAAAATGGTCAATCACTCTAGTATCCTTGTCAAAAAAAAAACAACCCATGGATAGATATGGTTCATACAGTCATGAAATTGGACATGACTCAATGATAGAACAATAATGACATACTCCAGAATTGATTACTCACTCCTATAAACCATTATGTACTCTAGTCTCCCAATTTTTCCATGTGCAAGCCTTACCTTTCCAAGTAGAACATGAGCTCCTTGAGGGCAAGCTCTCCCTTGTCTCTCTCCCACAATGCCTAGCATCATAGGAGTCTCAAGAAAAACTTGCTAATGGGTGGCAAATTCTCTGAGGACACAGGAAGCTCAGATTGCTGTATCATTCATGCCTTCTGCCCTGTGAGTTTCTTCTTCCTACTCACCCTTTGGACCCCATCTTGGATGTGGGCATCCCTAGCCTCCTGTGACTCCTGCTTTTCCTGGATGCCCTTGTTCTAAGTCTCTAGACAGAGTTTAATTGGGATTGTTTTTTTCACATAAGGCAAAAACAACAATGGGCAGCAAGGAATATATTTTGTGGGGAGGGGATAATCTCATTGGGTTCAGTTGTATAGGGAGAGGAGCTCTCTCTTTTCCTTCTCCAGGCCTATAACCTCACTCCTTACCTCACTTCCAGGGAGGTCTACCTTTCCCATCCCTTTTTCCCCATCTCCCACTCTCTGCTCTTACCCCAACCTGGGTTTGAGACCAGGGAACGAAGCTGTATGAGACAAAGGGAAGAAGGCTTTGGTTGGGGGAAGTCTGATCCCCATTCTAGGAAGTTCATTTTCCACAATGGTTCCTGTGAAAGAGCCTTTGCCCTCACAGGTTAGATCAGCTCTGTCTCTAGGGCTAAGTGCCTGAACTACCACATTAAGCCCCTTTATCTAGAGTCTCTGGGCTCTCTGTGCCTTTTGCCCTTGGAATAGAGCATTTGATCTGAAATGTTCAACAGGGGCTTTTCCTCTGGCTCCTCTGGACACCCTCTATCTGCCAGGCAGTTCTTGGGGCTATAACATTGCTGAGTGACACCACTGAATGCTGTAATATATTTTGATGTGCAAAACCCCATGTTCAGCAAATTGCGTGGACTAATATCCTATCCCATTACCTGAGTGCTGGAGGTATGTTTTGTTGTAGTGCCAACCAAAGCAATGAATAAATCTTTTAAGAATTTTAACTGTGGGATATAAAAAAATGTGCAGTGTACGGCAGTTCCTGGTAAACCCTAGAGAGCAAGAAACAGAAATAAAACAAATAAAAGTTTCTCCTACTTTGACGCTGCTGCTTTTCAAGGTAGGTTAGCTGTGACTCTCTCCACGTGGTCAAGTTTCCAAAGTCATGAGCAGCTAGGTGACAGTGTGAATAGAGTCAGGAAGACCTGACTCAGACAATGACTAACAGTATGATTCTGGGCAAGTTATATAACCTCCATATGCCTCAGTTTTCCCATCTGTAAAATGAGAATCTTAATAGTACCTAACTCCCAGGGTTGCTGGGAGGATCAAATGAGATAACTGACAATTCCAAGGGAACAAATGGAAGACACCCCTAACCTTAAAAGGGAGAAGGCAAGTAGCCTGCACAGGGGATAGAGTGCCAGGCTTGGAATCAGGAAGACCCGAGTTCCAATATGGCCCAAGGCGCTTACTAGCTGTGTGACCCTGGGCAAGTCACTTTACCCTGTTTGCCTCAGTTTCCTCATCTATAAAGTGAGCTGAAGAAGAAAGTGACAAAACACTCCAATTTCTTTGCCAAAAAAATTTCCAAATGGGGTCATGAAAAGTCTGACCTGACTGAAGGGACTAAACAACAAAGTAATACTGGGGTGGGGAAGCAATGTGGTTCTGTGGAAAGAACCTCTAGAGTAAGAGTACTAAATACTGTCTCTGTGCTTACTATCTGTATGGCTTTGGGCAGGTTACTTCATCTCCTTGAGCCTCATTTTCTTCATCTGTAAATGAGAGGGTTAGAGTAGATAAATTCCAAGATCCCTTCTAGTTTGAGGTCTATGCTCTTGTGATACCAGGAATACAAAGGACCCAGATTTCTGGGTATTTCTGGAGATAGATGTACATTATTAACTTACTATGTCCTTACATGAATTCCTTTCCTTCTCAGAACCTCAGTTTTCCTATCTTTAAAATGGGAGGGTTTGTGCTTAATGATTTATAGAGTCCTCTTTATCTAGCTATAGTGATTTGTGAATCTTGTTTTCCAACTGGCAAAGTCTAATTTCTGAGATTATCTCTAAAGTTCTACTTTGTCTCTAAATTTGGTAGGATTTATGATTGTACATTACATCCTCATTTCTGATTTATCTCCAAGGACAATGACTGTCCTGTTGCTTTTAGTTTCTCTGCTCTTGTGGGCAGTCATATCTTCTTTATCTTTATGTCCCCAAGATATTTAGCACAGCATTCGACATAAATGTTCATAGAATATTTGAGTTGGAAGAGACTTTATTATAATAGTTAATATTTGTAATCGTTAGCTTTGATATAACACTTTAAAATTTGCAAAGGGCTTTGAAAATATTATCTCATTTGATCATCATAACAATCTTGAGAGATAGGTACTATTGTCTTCACTTTGCAGATGAGGAAACTAAGGCAAACAGAAGTTAAGTGACTTGCCCAAGGGTCATACAGCTAGTAAGTGTCTAAGTCTAGGTTTGATTCAGATCTTCCTGATTCCAGGTTCAAGTTCTATCCACTGTACCACCTATCTGCCTCCAAATGATTTTAGAGATCCTTTAGTTCAGCTCCCTCCTTTTACAAATGGACCAACTGAACCCTGGAGTGAGGAAAGAACTTGCTCAGGGTCATACAGCTAGCAAATGGCAGAGGCAGGCTTTGAACCTAGGCTTAGGCCAATTCTCTTTCCATGACACTATGCTCAGACTCAGGCCTTCAGTAAATGATCATAGAATTACTTCAGCTTCTATGTCAAGAAGACAGCACTCTGCAAACAAACCCTTATATATATTTAGGAGTGGTTATGAAGAAGATCTGTTAGAAAGCCAAAAATCTTTTTCTAATGCCAGGTATATGTCCTTTGTTTCAGAGGACCAGTGACATCAGAAGATGATGCCTTGACTTGCTCCTGAATCAGATTTAAGTGTGATGCATGAAGCCATCAGCCTCACTCTCTCTTCCAGAGCCATCAAAGTCTAGGGCCAAGACAAAAGTCAGGATGTCTAGTGATGGCCCAGGATGCAGCGGTTGACCTCAGCCTCTGATGTCGGCCCAAGCTGTAAGTAATTCACAGAGCTTCCTTTAGCCACCTTTGTGGCCACTGAAACAAATTGTTCTCATCTGCCCATTCCACCAGAGGAAGTCTTCACATGCTTGGGGTAGCCATCACCGACTGGTTGGTACCCTAAACCTGGTTTAACCTAGCTGCCAAGATGGTTTTATTGGGGTGTGGCTGCTGTGTATGCTATAGTTTTTTGGAGCCACAGCTGAGAGTTGAGTGAAAGGGGACACCAAAGGTGGGCAAGCAGCCCTGAAAAGGGCTCAGCGAGGCCTCACACCCAAGGTGCTGGTAATCCCTGAACACCAAGTAGTCATCTCCTAACATATGTGTTGCTCTACATTTGGATTTCAGGTAAGCTGGATCTCACCATTCAAAGCCTATTTTTGGTGCTCCAAACCTGATATGTCTGTTCCTATTTCCTCTAGGATTTCTCTCCCCCCCCAATAAGAGGCAGCTTATATATGCCCCCTTCTCTCCTTTAGTGTTGTCTCCCTCTAGGGCAGGCCCTCATCACCTCATACCTGGACTATTGAAACAGTCTGCTGGTTGGACTCCCTACCTCAAGTCTCTTCCCTCTCCAATCCATCTACCACCCAGTCATCAAATTAATTTGACCATGTTACTCCTCCTTTTTAATAAACAACAGTGGTTCCCTATCATTTCTAGGATCATTCATACATCTATATATCTATATCTATATATATCATCTATACACTCTCACACATATGTGTAATATATGTATATATACACATATATACATCTCTACATACATACACATATACACCTCTCTATCTACATGTCCTTTTATCCATCTATCCATCTATCTATCTATCTGTCTGTCTGTCTGTCTGTCTATCCATCCATCCAACCATCTATCTGTCTATTAATCTGTCTATCTACATGTCTGTCTATCTATCTATCTATCTATCTATCTATCTGTCTATCTGTCTGTCTGTCTATCCATCCAACCAGCTATCTGTCTGTCTGTCTGTCTATCCATCCAACCAGCTATCTGTCTGTCTGTCTGTCTATCCATCCAACCAGCTATCTGTCTGTCTATCTATCTATCTATCTATCTATCTATCTATCTATCTATCTATCTGTCTATCTACATGTCTGTCTATCTATCTATCTGTCCGTCCATCTATCTATCTATCTATCTATCTATCTATCTATCTATCTATCTATCTATCTATCTATCTATCTATCCTGTCTTCTANATCTATCTATCTATCTATCTATCTATCTATCTATCTATCTATCTATCCTGTCTTCTAGAGCCCTCCAAAGCTTGGTCCCTTCCTCCCTTTCTAGTTTTCTAATTCCTTACCTCCTTCCTGTTCCCTGCCAGATACTCTGTAATCCAGTGACAAAGGCCTCCTTGCTCTTCCTCAAATCAGATGCTTCATCTCCTGCCTCTGGTTGAGCTCCTTTGCCTGGCACTCTTTCTCTCCTCATCTCTGCCTTTTGACTTTCCTAGCTTTCTACAGTTCTCAGCTAAAATCTTACTTTCTGCAAGAAACCTTTCTTAATACTATTGCCTTTTATCTCTTGATTATTTCTCATTTATCTTGCTTGGTCATGGTTGTATGTATGTTTCTCTTCTCATTAGACTATAAGCAGGGACCATCTTACCTGTCTTTGTTTTTCCAGCACTTAGCACAGTGCCTGGCACATATTAGACACTTAATAAATGCTTTTTTGACTTGTTGACCATAAATAATAGAGTACTAGACTTCAAGTTAGGAAGACCTGAGCTCAAGTCCTGCTTGAAACACTAACTAGCTATTCGACCCAAGGCAAATCTCTAATCTCTCAGCCTCAGTTTCCTTCTCTGTAGAACAGAGATAATAAATAGCATCTACCACACAAGTTATTGTAGGATAAAATTAGATAGTACTTCCAAAGCCACTTTGGAAACTTTAAAACACTATTACTACTATTATGATTAATTCTAGCATTTGAAGGCCATGATGGAAGTATCACATAGGTACAATCCCAAACTTATACATAAAACTCCACCTCCGGCAATGGCTAGAAGATAGTGCAGGATCATTTTTTTAAAATTAGAATTCCCTTAAAAGTCCTGTCTTAATTTGTCTAAGAATTTGTGAAGTCAGGAATTTTCAGGTAATGGAGCCTCTGAAAGTCTTCATCAACTGACTGGCTAGGAAGCTCCCAATTTGATGACAAGATTCACTTCTTCTTCCTGGCCTTTGGTCTCATGGGGCTGTTGCCCTCCAGAAAGATTATGATGGCATAGCCTTAGCAAATGTCCTTTGAGCAACCAGAACACTAGATCAGTGGGCACTACATGGATTATATAATTTTAAATCTCCATATAGTTAATTGGGAGGGAAAAAAGTAGGCAGAGTGAAATTTCCAGAGACCTTCTGAGGTTGCAGGATTGTTTCCTAACCATTTGCAAAGGGTTTTCTCTAATCTCTTGGTGGTTTTGAAGTAGTATTAGAAGCAGAAAGAGAAAAGGGAGGCTTTTCCTTGGAGATCTTGTGGCTTTCCTGGGGAGGTTATGGTCCAGTTAATCAAGGGAGCCTTAAAATCCCTACTCCTTCTTCTGCCCTAATCAGGACAGCAGAGTGAACATTCTGATGGGAAAAGTTCAGAACTTGGAGTCAGTAGGCTTCGATTTGAACCCCAGTTCTGACTCTGGTTATTTTTCCCTTTTTTCTCATTTGTAACATAGGGCTATCTGTCTTCCAGGGTTGTTGTGGAGAAAGTACTTTTTTTTGTGAACTTAAAGAGCTCTACAAATGTGAATTTTTATTCTCCTTTCTCTACTCAATGACTTCCTCCAACTGGCTCAGGGATGCTTTGAAGAGTTTTAAAGGTGGGAGGCTCTGGGGTGGAAGGTACTTCCCCATTACCTGTTGCTAGTGGCTGAGATCAGTGATTCTCATAGTATGGTATGGGGACCCTGAGACCCTTTCTGGGGTCCAGGAAGTCAAAATTATTTTCATAACAACAGTAAGACATTTAAGCTTCTGAGTAAATACTGATAGATATAATCCACCTAAACAAAAACTCTTTGGGGTCCTCAACAATTTTTAAGAATGTAAAGGGGCTCTGAGACCAAGAAGTGTGAGAACCACTGACTAGGATTGAGCATTTCTTTATTGTTTTCTTTTGAATGATTTAGTTAGCCTTTGGACTTTGAGGGATGAAAATGGGCCTGGAGAAGGCCTTTGTCCTATCACCACCAGGAATGATGTTTCCATTAGCATACTTGGGATTTTATCAGCATGGTAGTCTTCCATTCCCACTAACTATTGAACTAGTTGGAGGTAGTGGAAAAAACTGAGTCCTGGGTATAATCAGATGACTTGAGTTCTAGTGACAACTCAAGTTGCTGTGTGATTTGAGGCAATGACTTGACCTCTCTTTGCCTATATGTAACAAAATGGAATAATGTCAGTGTTTACTTTCCTCACTGGATAATTATGAAGACAAAAATGAGATAATTAAATCTGAAGGGCCTTTGCTAAACTATACACAAATAGGGAACCAGGCAAAATAGGTATTATAGAATTCATATATTAAAGCCTGGAACGCTTAACCTAGAAATATAATCCAAATTCTAAATGAATAGTATCCCAAAGGAAGGAAGTAATAGTCATACTCTCTCCTTTGCCACGGTCAGACAATGTGTGGCATTGTGCTCAGTTCTGTGTGTGCCATATATTAAGAAGGACATTGACAAGCTCGAACATGTAAGTGTGATATAGAATTCAGCCAGTCATTCTCAAACTTCTTAGTCTCAGACCCCTTTATACTCTTAAAAAATGTTGAGGACCCCAAAGAACTTTTGTTTAGATGAGTTATATTTATCAATATTTACTCAGAAGTTTAAATGTCTTAGTATTGTTATGAAAATGTTTTTAACTTCATGGAGTAAAGTGCTGGACTTGGAGTTAGGAAGACTTTTGTGCAAATCCTACCTTTGCATAATCATAAGTAAGTCACTTAGCCTCTCTGAGACTCAGTTTCTTCAATAGTAAACTGAGAGCACAGGGCTAAATGGTCCTTCCCAGTTCTAAATCTGTGGTCCTTTATATCCAGAAGAAGGCAGATAGGATGGAATAAGGATCCAAAATGATTCCAAAGGAGGATTGCTGGAAGAAACTGAGTATTTCACCTGGAAAGAAAATATTGGGTGGGTAAGTGTGAGTAATAGCAGTCTTCATAAGTTCAAAGGTTTATCACACTTTATTAACTTTATTATTATTATTATTATTTATTAGCTTTACTCTCCTTGGCACACATGAGAGGCCAGTCAGACTGGCCTTCTTACTCTTCCTCACCCATGGCAATTCATCCACAAGCTTCTGCCTTTGTACCAATCATCTCCAAAGTCTTCAATGTACCCTTCCTCACTTGCTCAAGCTCAGCTGAAGGACCACCATCTACATTGGTGATGGTAAACCTATGACACGCATGTCAGCATTGACACACATAGCCATTTTTTTGAATTTAAACATTTATTAATAATCATTTTTAACATGGTTACATGATTCATGCTCCTACTTTCCCCTTCACCCCCCGCACTCCCCCCACCCATGGCCGACGCACAACACACATAGCCATTTTTGATGACACATGACCACATGCGGACACATACAGAGAAGTATGGTGCTGCATGCCGAGGATGAAACATTTGCTGTAGTGTAGTGTAGACACTGTGTGCACTATAGATGACAATTCTACCTATATTTACCTATTTTGGTTTATTGAATACAGTTATGTATTACGATTATACATTTTTATTATTTAAACTATAAATATTGTGAAATTATGGGTTTTTTTCTCCAAGTGACACACCACCTGAGTTATGCTCGTTTTTTTGGCCAATTTTGACACACCAAGCTCAAAAGGTTGCTCATCACTGAGAAACCTTTCTTAACTCCTGTAGCAGCTAGTGTCTTCCTCCCAGATTACCTTCTATCTACTCTGTATATGACACCTATCTACACATGCACTCCTTTGGATAGGGTGTATGTAAGCTCCTCCAGGACAGGGACTGTCACTTTTGTCCCTGTGTCCCCCTACCCCCAATGCCTAACATGGTACCTAGCACAGAGTAAGGACTTGATAAGTGTGTATTGATTGGTCGATGTAGAAGAGAGAAGAACTAGGAAGAATGGTCAGAAATTGCAGACTCAACATTAAAATAATTAAAATAATAATATTATTAAAGAACATTAACATAATTAAAATAATGACATTATTAAACCACATTAAATATTTAAAATAATAACATGATTAAACAACATTAAAATAATAACAAAACTTCCTAACAATTTGGATCATCTGAAATGAGAAAGGATTGCTTTGGCGGTGGTGAGGACAGGGAATGAGTTCCCCATCCCTGAAGGGCTGAATGATCTCTTGTAGGAATGTAGTAAGAGGTAGGGTGGGGTTGGACTTGTTGACCTCCTAAGGTTCTTTTCATTGTGATAGTTCTGCTCCTGGAAGTTTGCTCAGCTTCAGGGATTCTCCCTAGATTTGCTCAGATCACCCCCAGTGCTTTGAGAGGAGGGAAACAAGTTTGTGGCAGGCTTGAGGCTCCTACAGGGAGGGCAGCCACGTGGGGCCCAACATTGATGTCTCACAAGTGTCCACCCCTCGTGCCAAGCACGCAGGGGCAAGTTTGTGCCCGGGCCAGGAGACCCAGAGGAGGCGCCCCCGGCCCACGGGGACAGCGGGCCCGATCACCTGGACCCGCTCCAGAAAAGCAAATAGTCCCTCTGATGAAACCCTTCACCCCTGCACTGCTCTCAATGAAACCATTCAGAAAATGAAACCCAATCCGCCAATGTTTTATGCATGGTCCAGCCATGCCAGCAATGTGGCCGCTAATCGGTCGGTTTTATTTTTAGCTGGAGATTGAGAGCCGCCTTGAGGATGGGGAGGCGCTTTATCGGGCAGCGTCGTCACCCACACACCCACCCACCCACCTGTGCCTCCCGGGGCAGCTTGGCAGCCTCCCCGGCCTGGCCGGCCAGTGCGAACACTTCCCCGGGTGGCGCCCGGGTGCGGTGCCTGTGCCCCGAGCCGCCCGCCCCCGCTAAGCGCCAGCCTTCCCTGCCACCGGCCGGGCCGGGGCTGGGCACGGGGCGGAGAGATCTTGTTGCTGGCGGGCCGTTTGTTGTGTTTCCAACCCATGCAGATGAGAATCTCCAGCGGGAATTGGGCGGCAGACCCCGGGCTAGCTTGGCCTGTTTATTTGCTCAGAGTAACTTTAAACCTAAATGGAGGTGGGGAGGGGCCGGGGGAAGCCGAACAGCCTGAAAACGTGTGTGTTTTAGGATATAACCTTTTCCCCCTCCTTTTTACACAGTCTCGGGCTGCTGTGAAATGCATTCTTGACTTCTGGCCCTCAGGCTTGCTAACCTTTTACTATTCCCCAGACTCTCCAGGAGACTTCCCCAGCCCCCACCCGCACTTAAAAAAAAAATAATGCATTTAAGCTATTTTATGAAAAATAAAACCCCTCTGAGCATTAGGCTCTAACTATTTACAACTCCTTTGATTCATTAATGTTCCTTCCTATGGTTCTACTATCTTGGGTTCTGCCTTTTCTCCTTTAACACAATTTCTGTCAAGAAAAAGGGCCTGGCATAGTGGATAGAATTGGCCTCCCAATCTGGAAACTGACTGAAGACCTAGCTCTGACACATATTGACTGTATGACCTTAGGCAAGTCACAGAACCTCTGAGTGCCCCCCAGGCAGCTCTCCAAGAATATCAATGGCAGAGCAGATGCCAATTTTCATTGGTAAAAGGTATTTCGTTCATAGGGAGTTTCCTATCCCAAATCACATGACTCATCCATCCATATATATATATATATATATATATATATATATGTATGGATGGATGAGCCATGTATATGTGTGTGTGTGTGTGTGTATTTCTTTTATATGCTACTATGGATCAACCTGGAACATATGGATACCATGGAGAAAGTGGTTTCTCCAACTGTGTGGGAAGTTGTTAGAGGTGAGAGAAGCTGGCTTTAGGACCATAAAGTCAAATGTAAAAGGAGGTCAGATTAGCTTAGTTTTACACCCATCAAAGGTGTTATTGGGGGTCCTGAGGAGAGGAGAGAAGAAAGGCAATGGAAAGCTTGATTGGAGGCAGGAAGCTTGGTATAGTTAGTTGTAAGTAACCTGGGAGTCAGAAGTCCTGGGGTTGGATTCCAACCTCACCATCTACTCAAGTACTTAGTCATTCAAGTCTTCCATTTTCACATTGGTGGTTCTTTGCATTGAGTGCTGGGCCTGGAGACAAGGAGGTTTGAATTCATATCTGACCTTAGACATTTCCTAGCTATAGGATCCTGAGCAAGTCACTTAACTTCTGTCGCCTACCCCTCACAGCTCTTCTGCCTTGGAACCAATGTACAGTATTGATTTTAAGATTGAAGGTAAGGGTTTAAAGAAAAAGAATCCATGATTCCATCTGGGGGTACTCATCAGTATCTAACTGATGATAATTAACTCAAATAGAAGCCTCTTAGTCCTCAGATAAAGACTAAATTGGAAACCCAAAAAAATCAAAGGAGAAATTAACAAAAATCAAAGTAAAAAAACTATTGAACTAATAAATAAGACTAGGAGTTGGTTCTTAAAAACAAACAAACAAATAAAATAAAGTATTGGTTAATCTAACCAAACAGAAGCCTCTTGATAATTTTAGCAGACAAGTCTTTGCCAAAGCTGTCCTCTCTTCCTATTATTCACTCTTTTCTACCTTCCAGAAACCTTCTCTTCTTAGTTTCCTTCAAGGCTCAACTGAAACATAGTTTACTACAAGAGGCTATTCCATATCCCTACAGTTTCTAGTGTCTCCCTCTACCCCCAATTAGCTTGTATTTAGTTTGTTTCATTTTAATTTTCTTATATGTGACTATCTTGTCTACCCAGCATCTAGCACAGTGCCTGGCACATAGTAGGCTCTTAATTAAATGCTAATTGATTGATTAATCTGAAAGTCACTCTGGCTGGAAAAATGTATCAGCCCTCAACCAGCTTGGTCATGATGCTCTCTGAATTGAGCCAATCTATTCCTCTGGCAGTATTGTGTAGGTAGGCCATCAGTGAGTCTGTCCTTGAAACCTTTCTAGCTCCTCCCAGAACTTGGGGTCTATTTGATATAATCTTCAATAATGCAGAGTTACTGCTGCTCCACAATGAAGCAGAAAAATGGGACTTAAGGGCTTCTCTAGCCAAACTGACAGTCAGCTGAGTGAAAACTCAATTTCTTACCACACTTTGCCTCTTTCTAGTACCAAGTTGAGCTTTTCCATAGTTTTGTGAAAAATTCCAGAGAATCACAGAATCTCAGAATTGTATTTAGA
>NC_058131.1:298940903-298976222 GCF_016433145.1 Gracilinanus agilis | reverse complement strand
GAAGGAAGGAAGGAAGGAAGGAAGGAAGGAAGGAAGGAAGGAAGGAAAGAAAGGAAGGAAGAAAAAAGAAAGAAAAAGAAAGGAGGAAGGAAGGAAGTAGCTAAGGAAGAAAGGAAAGGAAGGATGGAGGTAAGGAGGAAAGGAGCAAAGAAAGGAAGAGGAAGAGAAAGAAAGAAAAAGCGAGCATGCTGAATGGGTGAACGGACTAGGACAAAGCTGAGACGGGACTGCTTCCCCACAAGCAGGATCAGTCAGTGTCCACCTTCCTCACCCTTAGACAGTATCCTGACCACAGAGCCACAATAAGAGACTTCAGAGCCTTTTTCTGGTGGTGGAGTGCTGAGCTCTTACAAGTGAAGGGCCCCGCCCTCCCTAACCCATTCATCTTCACCCTTCTGGAGGAGGAAGTTGGTGTTCCCATAGCAAAGAGTCAGCTATCCCAGTGACATTTCCTGAGCCTGGAACCTCTGACTTTCTTGCTAACCTAGATTTGCCTGAGGGTTATCAGAAACAAAAGGGGCCTTCTTCTCCAGCTCTGGCATCAAAGCCAAAATAAAAAGTCCCCAAAAGGAGGAGGCTGGCAGCTTCAGTGTCAGAAATGCAAAAGGGAATATAATGTATGCAGATCTAAGACAGTGGCAGAGAGAGAGGCAGGGAAGCAGCTAGACTCAATGTCAGGAGAAGATACTAGCTTATTGCTGCTATGTGTGTACAGTTGTAGCCCTAAAACCCTAATGCACATTCTGAATTATTCAGCGAGAGAAGACTGAAGAGCCACAGAGAAGCTTATTATGTTTGCTTTGCTTTATAGACTATTAGGTGGACAAAAAGAGAAAGGAATTTAGTTCTGCTTGCTTATCTCCTAACCTTATAAACTTGGGATTAACAGATCAAAGGAGGATTTGGTTCAGTTGATAGAAAATGGAGCTTTTATAATGGTTTGGGCTCCTCGTCCTTTATGATCAAATGAGCTTAAGCAATTGATTAAATAAATGGCGTTTTGGAATTCATCTTATTTAGTGTATGTTTCATGTCTCTGCTGCTGCATTATGTGTTCTGGGGCAAAGTTAATGACTGAAGAGGGAAAGAGCACTCAGTGGTGCGTGCAAATTACATGAGTGGGCCCCTTTGCAGTCAGGTCACTGGGTGAATAGGGAAGAGGGCTCTGCTCCATCCTGCCTCACCCTTCAGGACTCAGCTCTGAAATCAGGGAAACTAGGTTCAAATTTCACTTCTGACCCTACCAGAATGACCTTGAGTAAGTCACTGAATCTTCCTGGGACTCAGTTTCCCTCCTCTATAAAAACGAGGAAGTGATTAAATGGTTGAAGTCCCTTCTAGCGCTAGATCTATAGTTATTTTTATTTTCAAAATCTCTATGTCCCCAACACAGTGCCTTATATACTGTAGGTACTTAACTATTTCTAGAATTGAATTGAATTCTGATTTTGCTCTGTGCCCCTACAGAGTTTCACTTTACATCAGTCAATCATCAAGCAGTAAATGCTTACTGTGGGCCAGGCAGTGGAGGTACAAAGAAAAAGTAAAAACAGTCCCCAGCCTCAAAGGAGGAGACATGTATAGTAGGACCTCATTTTATGTGACCAATACATTCCAAGACCCTTTGAGTATGCTGAAAATCCACGTAATAGAGAAGCCCATCATTTAATAAATATTTCTTATACGAGCATACCTAGGCTGGCTCTTTGTGACTTTTCTTAGATTTACCAGAGCTACGAGCATCACTACTCTGGTACTTTGGGGCCATTATTAGTAACTAAATAGCATTAATGAAACAAAAAAAAAGCACTGCTCTGTGTGCAAGTGGCTTGTTACAAGCAAGACTGGTATGGGAACTAATGTTTGGTGCAAAATAATGTAATGACTGGCATCAACATTTCTCAGTGACAATGAGTGAGCTGCTGCAGGATTTTATGCTACTTGGGAAAATGGGGTGGACTTAGCATGTAATTAAAATGTTTTATTTTACATATCTTTCTGCCTTTATTTCTTTCAATCGCCAGTCATGCATGCCAGAGTTTGCATGTGTTGAATTTGTGTAAAATAAGGTCCTACTGTACACAAAAAGGCCTATTCAACATATAGTCATAGTGGATAACAAGGTAATGCCAGAGGGGAAGGCATTAGCAGCTGAAGAGACTGGCACAGGCCTCCCGCAGAAGGTAGCAGAATGTAAGGCTCACAGGATGCGAAGGATTCCAAAAGGCAGGAGCAAGGAAGGAGAACATTCCTTGCTCCATTCTTGTTCCAGTGCCTACCTGCCCTTTATATACACCCATGGCTTTACTGAATGTTTCATATAGGGAGCTCCCAAGATCTGTTAGAATCATAGACTTTGAAACTGCTAGGGACTATGAAGATAATTTAATTCGACACCTTTATTTTATAGATGAAGAAACTAAGGACTTGAGAGCTTAAATGACTTTCCCCTGGGAAGAAAGTTAGTTAAATAGAAGGACTGAGATTTGAATCTTGTTTTTCTAGAGCCAAATCCAGAGCTTTTCTCACTATACCACACTGTGCCCCACAAGGGTAATGTTAGTTCACTGGCTTAGCAAAATGTTTTATCAATAAGTTAACAAATATTTTATTTGTTTATTTTATTTTCATTTATTTGTTTTATAGATATATATTTATCTAAACATATAATATATTTATATATGATATAATAAATAAATATATAAAGTTAATTTATTAAATGCCAATTATGTTCTGGACATCGTGTTAAGGTCCTGAAGACACAAAGTCTTAAAGTGAACTATTTCCTGTCATTGAAGAGTTTATAATCTTTTGAAGGGAGACATGTAAATATAAAAATATGTACAAAATAGATACAAGACAATTCAAAGGGGAGGAAACCAGCAGTTGGAGGAAGTAGGGGAGTCAGAAAAGGCTTCATGTAGATGGTAGTACTTGAGCTGATTCTTTTAGGAATTGTACAAAGATTGTTTCAGGAGGGAAAACATTCTAGGCCTGAGGCAGAAGGATTATTTTGTTTGATAAACAATAAGAATGCCAATTTGATTGAACTATAGTGTGTGAAGGCATAAAGTAGAATAGTAAATAATGGAATGGGAAAGATAGTTTGGGCCTAGATTGTAAAATGTCAAATAAAGGGTTTTATATTTGACTCCAGAGGTAGTTGGGAGCCATGGAAGTTTATTGAGTGAAATAGTCAGACCTGCATTTAGTAAAGTCGTTTTGGCACAAGTTTGACCATGCTACTACTCCCTTTCTTAAAAGCCTCAGTGGCTCCCTATCGCTTTCAGAGTAATATATACACTTCTTACCCTAGCGTTTAGGGGTTTCCACAATATGGTGTTGATCTTTTTTTTTTTTTGGAAGCTATTTTATTTTACAAATATAATACATGTAATAACAATGTGAGGAAAAGGATTGGAAAGAGGAAAGACTTGAGACAGAGAATAATTGAGAGGCTATTGCAATAATCCAGGCAAAAAAGGGATGAAGGATTGGACCAAAGAAGGGGTTGTGGGAGCAGAGGCATATGCCAGAGATGCTGTAGAGGAAGAAACAACAAAATTTGGCAACCGATTGGATTTGTGTGATAAGGGAGAGAAAGGCATTAAGGTAACACAGAGGTTGTATATTTATGTGTCTGGAAGGATGATGGTGTTCTCAGTAGAAAACAGGGAAGTTAGGAAAAGGGGTGGGTTTCAGGCAAAAACCAGAGTTTCTATTTTAGACATTTAAGTTTAAGATGTCTCCAGGACATCCTCTTTGAAATGTTCTATATGCAGTTGGTTAAGTGAGACTGGTACTCAAGAGAGAGCCTAGGGCAGACTATAGAAATCTGGGAGTCATCTGCCTAGAAATTATAGTTACATCTTTGGGGTGAGCTCACCAAGTCAGAAAATGGAGAGAGAAAACAGTGCAGAAAGCAGCCTTCTTTTGCTCTTTATATTGTTGATAGGGGTGGCAGTTAGAGCATCCGAGGCCATTCAGTCTTTCCTAAACAACATTTCTAGGTTTATCATCACTATTGGCTGCCATATAACAGAGGTGGATTCCCTCCCTGCCCTTCCATTGCCTCACTGTCTGAATCCTTACCCATCCAATGATGCCTCCTCAATGACACTGCCTTTGACTATGCAGCATGAAAGAATCTCTCCTGAACTCCTAGAGCAATATCCTAGAGCGAAAAAGGATATTTTGTTGGGCAATTAGTCAGATACTGTCTTCTCTACCTATCTTGAACTGTGACTTAAATATTTTATTGCTGTTTAAGTTTTTATGTGTTTTTGACTTGCCTTTCATGAACATGTCTCTTTACTCAGTTGTTCTCTCTGACTCTAGCTTCTCTCCTCTGTACTTGCCATGAGGCTGCCAAAATAATCTTCCTGAGGCACAAGTATGACCATGCTACTACTCCCTTACTCAAAAGTCTCAGTGGCTCCCTATTGCTTCCAGAGTAATATATAAACTCCTTGCCCTAGCATTTAAGGGCCTCCACAATATTTTTTTTTTGGAAGCTCTTTTATTTACCAATATAATACATGTAATAAAATCTAACCTACTTTTCTAGCTTTGTCATGCCCTTTTCATATTCTCTGGGTTAGAGCCAAGCTGTTCTCTGAACTCAATATTCTGCTTTCTTCCTTGGTGTGCAGGTAATCTCTAGTCCTGTGACAGTCTCTCAATCTTCCTTCAAGGTTCAGCTCTTCCATAATCCTTTCTTGATTCTCCCAGTTGCTGATTATCTTTTCCAAGTGTCCTTAAATTTATTTATCCATGCCTTCCCCAGCAGAATATGAGATCCTTGAGGTCTATTTCATTTTCGGCGCGTGCATTTTGGACATGTGGTTCAGTGCTATGCACCCTAATAGGACCTTTATAAATGGTTAGTCAGATTGAACTAAACTTGACAAAACCTTTGAGCAGGGACTACTTTTATGTTTGTTAGAGTTCTCTATACTGTGAAGTACTTGTAGTACCAACAGTAAACGTTAGTAAATAATGAGAAATGAATATTCTTGGTGAAGAAAGTTTCAGGTGAATATTCTCTAGCCAAGTCTAGTTCATTTGGATTTACAAGGGCTAAGCGTATCTCTGGTAAATGCCATTGATTGGTGGTTTGACCCTGAGCTTCAGGCTTTTTAAAAAATTAATTAATTTATTTAAAAATATTTTTCCATGGTTACATGATTCATGCTCCCTTCCTCCCCTCTTCCTTCCCTACTCCTAGAGCCAACAAGCAATTCTGCTGGGTTATACATGTATTACCACTTGATACCTATTTCCATATTGTTCATTTTTGTAATAGAGTAATGTTTTGGGTTCAACAGGGTGGCACAGTGGATTGAGAGCCAGGCCTAGAGACGGGAGGTCCTAGGTTCAAATCTGGCCTTAGACATTTCCTAGCTGTGTGACCCTAGACAAGTCACTGAACCCCCATTGCCTAGCCCTTACCACTCTCCTGCCTTGGAGCCAATACACTGTATTGACTCCAAGATGGAAGGTAAGGGTTTAAAAAAATAATAGAGTAATCTAAAATCCAAACCCCAAATCCTATACCCATATCAACATGTGCTAAATCATATGTTTTTCTTCTGTGTTTCTACTCCCACAGTTCTTTCTCTCAATGAGGACAGCATTCTTTCTCATAAATCCCTCCGTATTGTCCTGGATCATTGCATTGCTATGATTGCAAAGTCAATCACATTTGATCATCCCACAGTGTTTCAGTTTCTGTGTACAATGTTTTCTTGGTTCTGCTCATTTTACTCTGCATCAGTTCATGGTGGTCTTTTCCAGGCTTCTTTTCAAGCAAAACTTTTCCTTCCAGCGGGATCACTGGAATTACAGTTGGACGGAACCTTAGAGATCATTTAGTCCAATTCCTCATTTTGCAGCCCAGCCTCAGAAGGCACACAGGAAAAAAAGTGGCAACGTCTGGATTTGAACCCTCGTCTCCCGATTCCAAATGTGTCCTTTCCGATACACTGAGTTCTTCAAGTGGCAAAATGATAAAAGCATGAGCTTCTCTTTCCTCTGCCGTTGTCAAGGGCTTCATGAACAGCTCCCAGCGAAGTAATGGAGAAGGAGGGTGAGAAAAAAAGACACTTGTGGGGGTCCTCAAACAGAAGAGGTCTGCTCCAAATAATGAGGAGCTGCCCTTCGGGCTCTCTCCACCTCGCCTCTTCTGCAGGCTCCCTTCCTTTGTGGGCTCTGCTCAGCTCCAGGGCCCTTGGCAGGCTGTAGGCTGTAATAAACATATTAAATGACGATCAAAATGACTCAGAAGAAACTTTGGTAGAATTTTGGCTCACTCAGTTTGGATTTCCAAGTAGGAAGTTGTTGACCTTGCTAACAAAACACCTCTTTGCTCCCCAGGACTCAGACTTGGCGAACGCAGAGAGGATGGGACGGAAACGTCGCGTTTCCCATTAGTGAAATATAAAAGATGTCTGCTCGCTCTAATGTGGTCCCTCGGTGGGGGTGGGCTTTTTGGGGGGGGAGGGGGCAGTATGCAAATCTTCTCTTCGTCTTCCCTCACAGCTTGATATGTGATTGGTTCTCTCTTTCAACATCAATAACAGCAGATAGATTTTTCTACTTATATGCAATGTCTGTGTAAGTTCTCAGGCACAGAGAGAAAACAATATAGTGTCTGCTGCAGGAGGTTGAATGTGTAAATATATATTAGTTTGGGGAGGAAGAATGAGGAATGATAAAATATTCAAAAAGCTGCCTGCTCTTGAGGGATGTTATTCCGCACAGCCAGGGAGCAGATTAATGACACTGTTTGAGAAGAAGGGAGAGCAGCTCCATTACATATGCATGGAGGGATGGGAGCGGGATGGGTGGGAGCCCAGTGGAGGGGCTTGTCCTGAGGCCAATCCAAAAAGAGCCTTTGACAGAGCAGAGTTCGGTTCCTGCCCTTGGTCTTGTTCCCTGGCGTGTTCAGGTTCTAAAACCAAGGGAGGGGGAGGCATGAGATGGAAAGCTTCTACCACGGGGCTAACTCCGGGTATATTATGTTCTCATTTGGGGAGGGGGCGGGCTGGGGTTGGGCTGGTTATAGAAAAATCCGAAAGTACGTTATTTGTCTTGGCCCACACCGATTCTCCACAACCCACTGATCTCTCTTTTCTTTGGATTCTTCCGACATTAACAGCTTTCCTTGTACAATAGAGCACTTCATTTTGTATCACAGATCATATTGCAAACCGAATAGGTAGCAACAGTGGGACGTGGCCCCTCAAAAAGTAAATATCGCAGACTGCTCTTTTCCAGGAGACAGAGAGTATCCACTGTACCCTATCCTGGTCAGACCCCACGCCTGGGGTATTATGTTCTTTGGACACCACTTTGGTAAGGACATTGAGAATATGTGCTGGAGGAGAGTGGCAAGAAGAGGGAAGGCGTCAGAGATCATGCCACATGAAGATCTGCTTCTTCCCGAAACTGGGCTTATCCAGTATGAAAAAAAGAAGATGGGAAATAGGGATACAATCTGAAGGAGCTTGAAGAGGATTTCGGTTTGATAAGCTTGACCTCAAAATCAGTCTGTAACTAGGGCTGCGCAACCATGGCTGAAGGATAGAAGTACCCAGCTAGTGCAGCTAAAATGAATTGAATGAAATTTAGGGAGGGGAGGGAGGGGGAGAGAAAGAGAGAGAGGCAGACAGATAGACAGACAGAGAGAGACAGATAGACAAAAAGAGACAGAGATAGAGAGACAAAAGCACTATATGTTTTTGTAGATGTAGTGACAATAATAAAGATATTTCGACGTACACTTCTTTTATAGGTCCTTTGGTCTTCTCTTCCCATGCTTCTTGGTTATTCACTACCTCTGTGTTCCACAAAGGCCCCGGAGTTCTTCTTCCCCTTTCAATCCTGGGTCTATTTCCCAAGGAGATCGGGGAAAAGGAAAATAATCCATATGCTCCAAAATATTTATAGCAGCTCTCTTTGTGGTGGCAGAGATTGGAAATTGAGGGGATATCCATCAGTTGGGGAAAGGCCAAACAAATTGTGGCCTATGATTATGATGGAATACTATTGTATAAGAATTTATTCCATATTGTATAAGAACCATATTGTATAAGAAACAATGAGTAGATTAATTTAAAAAATTTTGGAGGAACTACATGAGATTATGAAGCGAAATGAGTAGAACCAAGAGAACATTACATACAGCTGCAGATTAAAAACAAACAAACAAACATTATCTTCTATCTTAGAATCAATACTATGTATTGGTTTTAAGGCAGAAGAGCAGTAAGGGCTAAGGACTTGTCCAAGGTCACACAGCTAGGAAGTATCTGAGGTCAGATCTGAGCCCAGGACAACCCATTCCTAGGCCTGACTCCTTGTTCACTGAACCATTGAGCTGCCCCGTCATTTACAAATTTAATATTTAAAGAATAGCACGTAAATGTTCTCCTCCAGAGATTGAATTGAGAAGTGGAAACACAAAAGATAGAATCTCTACGTACATATCTGTTTTCCAGATGATGCCTTCTATGGTATGGGGAGGGGAGGGAGGGACTGAGATACCTGGAAATAAATTATATTAATTAAATAAAAAAGTTCTCCCCTTTCCCCAGAGTTCACCTTTGTCCACAAAAATCCTATCCAATTGCTGGGCTTCATACTTGCTGTTTTGCCTGGGCCTCCTTGTAGGAGGTGCCTCCTGTGACCACACTTGACTGGGAAAGTCTTTAGCACATGCCTCAGTCCTCTCTCATAACTGTATCTGTCCTAGCATCCAGAATTCTTTGTTATTACTCAGTTTCAAAAGGGTGAATAAGAAGCAATGGGTGGAATGGGAAGATTAAAATTTTAAAAATTGTCTCAGAAGGTAGAGGAATAATCTTTTTTTTTTTTTTTAAGATTTTTTGAAATGAAATCTGGATGACTACTTGGCAGTTATGTTGTAGCAGTGATGTTTGGTTAAGTACAGATTGGATTAGATGACTTCTGAGGCCCTTTTCAAGTCTAAAGTTCTGTGATATTTTCTCATATTGTTCTCCAAGTTATCCTATGTATTAATCTTCTCTCTCCCAATTTGATTGTGAGCCCCTTGCTCACAAAACACTCTTGTATTCTCCTTAGTGCCCTATAAAGTCCTATACTAGCACAGCATGATAGAAAACGCACCAAACTTGGGATCAGATGACCTGGGGCTGAATTTTGGTTTTACCATATGGAAATAACATGACTTTGGAAGGAAGGAAGGAAAAGCTAGGAAATAAGCATTTATTTAGTGCCTACTATGTACCAGGAATGGTGCTAATTGCTTTAGAAATATATAATTTGTTCTTTTTTTTTTAAAACCCTCATCTTCCATCTTGGAGTCAATACTGTGTATTATCTCCAAGACAGAAGAGCAGTAAGGGTAGGCAATGGGGGTTAAGTGACTTGCCCAGGGTCACACAGCTGGGAAGTGTCTGAGGTCAGATTTGAACCTAGGACCTCCTGTCTCTAGGCCTGGCTCTCAGTACACTGAGCTACCCAGCTGCCCCCATCATTTGTTCTTAAAAACAGCCTAGAAGAAAAGTGCTATTATTGTCCTCATTTTACAGTTGAAGAAACTGAGGCAGACCGAAATCAAGTGATTTGCTGACAGTCACATGGCTAGTAAGTGGCTGAGGGCAGATTTAAACTCAGATATTTGACTCCAAGCCCATTGGTCTATCTATCTATCCATACCTTTTGGACATCCTTTTCTCTTCCTGGGTTTCATTTTCTATAGAACAGGGATAACAATATTAGTTCTGTCTCACAGGGCTATTATAAGAAAATCTCCTTGAAAACCTTAATTCATTGCAGAAATGTGAGCTTTCATCATCGTGTCAATAGATCAATAGAAATATATAACACCCTCCAAATGGAGGTACTTTCCTTCCAAAGTTTGATTCAAAGTACAGGCTTGGTGAACTCTCTGCTCTCTGGTTTGGGACAGAATCTAAGGCTCCAGCCTTATCCCATCACTGACTCAATAGGAAGCCCTCCTGGTGGGGTCCAACGGCAACATCCCTTCCTTTTCCTGCCTCCATAGATGGCTTCCTCTTGCTTGGCAGCATCAAAGTAGGCCTTTCTGCTTCTGCCTTTTTTCCATGTCTGAGGATGTTTATGGAGGAAGTGGGATCTCTGTGCACTCTGGGATGGCAACAGCACATGGGTAGCATCCTGCATGTGGGGGATCTTGGCCTCATATCCTCTTTACAGAGATTCAGAAACTGTTTCCTCCATCTAAACAAAGCTCAGCTTCTGCCTGTGCCCAGAGAGCCTGTTGGTCTTTAGTCAGGAAGGTATTGGACTCATGGTAGAGTCTGGACTCCTCTGATATCTCGCTTGCTATTCTCTAAAGACAATAACGTAGTTAAAAAGCTCCCCTAAATGCAAGACCTCCTCATACTGGAATTATGTGGAATGAATGGGATTAATGGTCCTCTATAATATGACCCCAGTTTAATAGAGTATATAGGATTTTTGAGTTGAAAGGACCATCTTGTTGTGTTGAGGTGGACCATTTAGTCCAATTCAACCTTTTGGACCAATTGTTCTAGTCTAGTCTAATTTTGAGTTGTGTTGGACCATTTAGTCCAACCCTTTTTGCTTTCTTAATGAAGAGTTAAAGAGAGAAGTATCTTGTTCAAGGTCCTGTAGGTTAGCTGAGTTAGAGTCTGTTCCCAGGATTATATAATGCCAAACCCAGTGTTCTTTCCACTAAAGCACATTTTCCCACCTTATGACCCACTATTAGCCCTCATGTACCCTACACTATAGAAACATCACATACTTTCTCACCATTGTGCCTCTGTTCATACTGTTTCTTAAGCCTGGCATCTTCTCTGTCTCCATCTCTGCTTACTGGATTCCTATTGATCCTTCAAAAGATCAGCTCCAATATTGTCCCCTCCAAGAAGTTTTCCATAATTTCTTCTCTTCTTCCTCCAAACACTCAAATTTCCAGATACCTTTGTGACCTTTCTTATGATGCTGACCACATTATGTCCTGTTTTAGTTATTTGCATGTATGTCTTATCTCTTCGACAAGATAATGAGTTCTATGAGGGCAGGAAATTGTACCCTTCATCATCTAACTTCACATGGTGTCTATTTATGAAATAACTACTGGTTAACGAATGAATGATAACGCATTCTCCTCTTCTTGTAGAAAATTATTATGCATCTCTATCAGATATATATCTCTATATGTGTATATCAGATATACATCTCTATCAGATATATAAATAACTATATTTATAGTTCAGTTCCCCTTGCTTTATGACAGAACTAGAGGAAGTTTACCATAGAGGATTAAGTCAAGGAATGAGGGGGGGAGCTGAAGATAGATAGAATAAAAAATATGAAGTCCTGTCATTCTGGAAAAATGAAATTGGAAACTCCCATTTTGAGAGAGAGATACCATCATCGTTTCCTTTGGAAAACTCTTTTGCAGCAGATCTCCCTGATCTTGGTTTCTTTAGTAGAAGGAAATAGACCACTGGTGGAGGAACGTTGGCAGAAGAGCAGAAGTCAGGAATGTCTTTTGGGACCATTTGCTAGGATAAAGGTTGGACAGAGGAAGTAGTTTGTAAAGCAGATCTAATCAATTAGCACAATTCCTGAGTTATGGGGAGTATGTTATGTAGCCACAATGATTGATAGGACCAGTTGGACTACTGATAGCTGTCTCTCATGGCTCAGTTAAAGATTTTGACAAGATGTTTGACCAAGTATCTCATGCTATTCTTGTGTAAAAGATGGAGAGATGTGAGTTAGATAATTAGGGACATTTGGAACAAGTTGAATAGATGGACCCAAATAGGAGTTGTGCATATCTCCATTTCCATTTGGAAGGATATCTCTTCTGGAGTGCCTCCAGGAGTCTATGCTTGTCCTTGTGCTGTCTAACATTTTTATCAATGACCTAGATAAAGAGATAAATAGATGACTTCCTCCTTAAAGTTGCGGATGATACAAAACTGGGAAAGATAACTAACACTCTGAGTGACAAAGTCAGGATTAGAAAACCTTGACAGATTAGAATTTGGGGTCAAATCCAATAAGATAAAACTTAATATGGATAAAGTTGAGCTCCTATACGAGGCTTAAAAAAAGATAAATTTCAGAGTATAAGACAGATGGCTAGATGACAATTCTTCTGAAGAAGACCTGGCAGTTTTAGTGGACTCCAAATGTAGCAAACATGTGTCAGTAGTGTGAAATGGCAACTAAGAAAATTATAATGAGATCTTAGGCTACATCAAGAGAGGTATAATGTTGAAGACTAGGGAGATGTGAGTCTTGCTATACACTAACCTAGTTAGACCATATCTGAATAATTATGTCCAGCTGTGGACTCTAAATTCCACTGATAAATTGGAGGGTATTCTCACAAGGGAAGCCAGGATTGGGAAAGCTCTCAAGATCAGGTCATGTGAATATCATTTTAAGGAAATAAAAAAATTTTTTTCCTAATGAAGAGAAAACTTAGGGTGAATATGCCTTCAAATATCTGAAGGGCTGTCATGCCAGAGTAATGTAAGAATATCCTCCTTAGAATTGTTTTGCTTGTTCCCAGAGGGTATGACTAGTGGAGGAACAAAGGACAGAAGCCATAAGGGGGAGAATTTAAGCTTGATGACAGGAAGACTTCCTAACAATGAGAATTTTTCAAAAACTTTTCACAAATTGAATGGTATACTCCAAGAGGAATAAGAGCAAGAAGAGACTTTAAAGGTATTCTTGTCTGGTTCCTTATTTTACAGATGACCAAACTGAGGCCCAACAGAGGAGAAATGACCTACTCAGTTTGATTGTTTTAGATACATATTGACCTAGATAACTGCTGACATTCCTTTTAACTTTAAGATTTTGTGATTCTATGAACAGTTGTGTCTACCTTCTTCTCCTCTCTAGATATCCATTAGGCTCTCCTGTTTCTCATTTACATTTTCCCAAATGTCTATGGAAGAAGTCTCCCCTATGCAAACCTTAACTATCTTTCATTCAGAAGTCAGACTGGTTTACAAGACATTCAGCTTTTCTATCAGAGTGAGAAAGATGATTATTACCTCCCTTATTTTCTCCAAGCTGAAGATTCCATTTACTCCATTTCCCAGAAATACAGTACTTAAAAAGAATTAGGTCTATTTAATATCTCATGAACTGATTGGAGGGCTGATATCACAAAACTACAAGTGGTTGGTAGACTGAGCCAGAGTGCCAGCAACTATAGTTCATTGCTAACATTAGCCTCACCTCCTCTGAGATGCTCTCATTCCTTATTCCTTTCCATCTGCAGTGACTTTTCCCATCTTCTACAGCATATGTGTGGTTTCAAACACAACTTTGTTCTTCATCTTGTATTTTGTATAATTCCTTAGTTTTACGTGTTCAGTTGAAAAGTCCGAGATGAACACAACACCTAACCTGTATTATTTGTAAGAAGCACCTAGGAAAATTGTATGAGTGGCAGGAAATTGGCCAATTTGTGATATAGTCATACTTGGAGGTGTTAGGAAAAGGATTATAGAAAAACATTTTTTCATGTATGTGCCTGTAAGAATTCCTACCTTGCTTTGGCCCACAGATATTGATTTAAAAAGTAGTGGCAAAGATCTTTCCCTCTTTTTCCAGACAATGAATTAATGAGCTTTCCTTTCCTTAATGGGTTTCCTTTCAATGAAGAGTTAGACAACCACTTATTGGGGGAAGTTGTAGAGGGAATTCCTGCTTAGGGACATGGCAGACCAGATAACCACTAAGGTTTCTACTTGCTCTGAGATTCCTTGATTTGATGATTCTTTCATTTAGCAAACATACACTCTTTGTTTTTAAACTTAAAACTTAAAAAATTTGTTTCGATTACATGTTAACAATTGTTATCTGATATTTTGTGATTTAGATTCTCTCCCTCCCTTTCCTCCTCTCCTCTCTTTAAGCCAGTAAATCATCTGATACAGATTATGCCAGCATTGTCATGCAATGCACATTTTCATATCTTTCATGCTATGAAAGAAGACACATATTGCACATTTTAGAAAAAAACTCATGGAAGAAATAAAGAGAAAAATAGAACATTTTATTTTATTTTAATTTTTTTTTAAAAAACCCTTACCGTCCGTCTTGGAGTCAATACTGTGTATTGGTTCTAAGGCAGAAGAGTGGTAAGGGTAGATAATGGGGGTCAAGTGACTTGCCTAGGGTCACACAGCTGGGAAGTGTCTGAGGCCGGATTTGAACCTAGGACCTCCTGTCTCTAGGCCTGACTCTCAAACAACTGAGCTACCCAGCTGCCCCCTAAAAATAGAACATTTTGATCTGCAATTAGACTCTAATAATTCCTTCTTTGATTCTGATTTTTCATCATAAGTTTCTTGTGGATTTCTTGGCATCATGCATTGCTGATAATAGTATAGTTCTTCACAGCTGATCATCAAATAGTATTTCTATTAGTATATTATTGCTCTCTTAGTTCTACTCAGATCATTTTGGATCAGTTCATATAAATCTTTCCAGGTTTTTCTGAACTTATCTTATTCATCATTTCTTATAGTGCAATGGTATTCCATTAAAACCATTGACCACAACTTGTTCAGCTCTTCCCCAAACAATGGATACAGCCTCAGTTTCTAATCCTTTGCCACTATAAAAAAAGCTGCTATAAATATTTTTGTACAAGTAGGTCCTTTCCTCCTGTCTTTGATCTCTTTGGGATACAGACCCAGTAGAGGTATTGCTGGGTCAAAAGATATGCATAGATTTATATGACCCTTTGATTCCAAATAGCTCTTCAGAATGGTTGTATCACTTCACAGTTCCACCAACGGTGTCCCAATTTTCCCACATTCTTCCCAATATTTATTGTTTTCCTTTTTTGGTCATATTAGCAAATCTGATAGGTATGAAGTGGTCTCTGAGTTTTTTTGATTTACATTTCTCTAATCGATAGTGATTTGGAGTATTTTTTATGACTATAGATAGTTTTAATTTCTTCATCTGAGAACTGCCTGTTGTTCTGAAGTCTGACCTTTGACCATTTGTCAAACTGGGGAATGTTTTGTATTCTTATAAGTTTGAGTTAGTTCTCTATATATTTGAGAAATTAGGCCTTTGTTAGAGACAATTGCTATAAAATCCCGCCCCCCTTCCCCATTCTTGTTTTTCTTTTAATTTTGGTTGCATTGGTTCTGGCAAACACATATTCTTTACAAGGCATTATGCTTACTACTGGGAGCAAAAAGGAGATTACAAAATACTTAGAGGGGGAAAAAAAACAGCATTTCCTCTGCCACATTTCTTCCTTTGTATATATCTTTCATGTCTGAAATGTTTTCCCTTCTTCCTGAAGTCTCTTGGAATTCCTGTTGTTGTTGTTGTTTAGTCATTTTTCAGAAGTGTCAAACTCTTTGTCATTTCATTTAGGGTTTTTTGTTTTTTTTTTTCACAAAGACACTGGAATGGTTTGCCATTTCCTTCTCTAACTCATTTTATAGATGGGCAAACTGAGGCAAACAGGGTTAGGTGATCTGCCCAGGGTCACATAGTTAATAAGTGTCTGAGGTTGGATTTGAACTCAGGTCTTCCTGATTCCAGAAACAGTGCTCTGTCCATTGCGCGCACGCACACACACACACACACACACACACACACACACACACACACACGCACATGTATGCCTTTGCATTTATTTTGTCTGTACTTACTTTTTGTATACAGCTTGTCTTCCCCAACAGAATGTAAGTTCTTTGAAACAGAAACTTTTCATTTTCATTCTTTCTTGGCATATAAATCCTTATGGATTGATTAATCAAGATAAGTGCAAAGGAAAGATCCTAAGTAACTCTGTTCTACGTATTCAGTTATGGTGATTGGGAAGTGGAAAAGTGCATAAAGTATGCTAAGAGCCAACCTAGTATCCATGACCACTAATTTGACTGAAGGTATCAAATGGGAGCTCATGATCCAACTGCTAATTTGACATATATATCCATTTTGACATTTTTATTGTGTATTAAAATGAAAAATATTTTAAAACCACATAAATAGAAGGATGGTTCACAGGCAATAGTGTGTTAGTAAATGTTTAACAATTGCTTTCCGTCCCGCTCCTGAATGTTCACATGATACACTTTTAAATATGATATACTTAATGAACTTTTTCTTCATTATTTTCTTAAGTCTAGACAATCAACAAAGCAATTTATTAAGCTCTGGTTTTTAGCATTTACTAATTTCCAAGGTGTGAATGCTCATAATGAAAATTTAACAATTGGCTCTTGCAAGCTGGTTCAATTAGCTCACATTTATTAAGGATTTTGGAAGGTAAGAAAACCAAGTGTTCTAAGCAATGTTGTTTCCTGTCACCTTTGGGGGTAACAATAAAATAAAATCCTGTAGCTTCTTAATTTGCATCTCAAATGAATACTTGGGGAAAGGTATGCTAGAGCTTGCTCAAATCAGCTTGTGAGAATTGATTGTTAAATTTTTGTGTGAACATCTTGGAAACCAGCAAATGCTACAAATCAGGGCTTGATATTTTATTTCTTTGGTTGTCTAGTATGAAGGAAATGATAGAGTTAATGTTCCTAATTCAGATTAAATTTAAAAGTGTGTTGTTTATATATATATTTTTAGAGAGCTGATTGTTAAACATTTACCAGCACATGTCCCTGGTGTTAAGCCAAATCATCCTGAGAACATAAGTAAGTGAAACTGGAAGAATAACAAAAAAGATATGAAATGGCACAGATCTGCTGATGTTGCTTTAGTGATATATTCTCATTGGCAATGATAGTAGAACTACCACATTTACCTGAGTATATATGAAGAAGTGCCCATGCCACTTGAAGAAGTTAAAGTTGAAAGAACAACTATATCTGATCAAATACATAAAGAAAAAAAATATGTGTTAAAGGCAATATAATTTTAAGGCATTTATGGATCAAAATATTTCAAAGAGAGGAAAAGTTCAAAATAATAAAAAAGCCCCTACACAGGTTTTTTTTTACCCCCTCTGAAAAAGTTTCTGAGAAGACATCAGCAACTACCAGTATATACACCTCTTTTCTCATCTTTAGAAAATCTTTATGGGAGTGTATTCTTTCAGAGCTACCCTGAAAAAAGATAAAAGAAGGGAAGAGAAAAACTCTTTCAGAAGATTTTCTGTAACAAAACTGCTCCATCTAACTGAGAGACATAGAAAATCCAAGAGACTGTTTTCTTCTATTGTTTTTTTTATAAGTATTTAACTCATTTAAACCAAATGAAAGCATGAAAAATTCTCCTCAAACAAGGTGTTTCCCATATAGGTATTAAAGTCCTATTAAATTCTATGACAGATTCAATCATAGAGATCAGTTTGTTCAGTGATCTGCTCAGCATTAACATCAAACAAGGCATAAAGCACAAAAATCTTTTGGCCTAGTTTTGGACTATCTTTCCATAGTCTTGGACCATTTCAAAACTTCATCAGTGAAACTATAGTAACTCCAAAGAGAATAGCCTAACCCATACCACAGATAGAAATTTCTCTCTCTCCCTCTCTCCCTCTCTCTCTCTCTCTCTCTCTCTCTCTCTCTCTCTCTCTCTCTCTCTGTCTCTCTCTCTCTCCTTTTCTCTCTCTTTCCTTCTCTCTCTCTCTCTCTCTTCTCTCTCTCTCTCTCTCTCTGTCTTCCATATATATTCTGGATCACATCTGGAAAGTTCTGCAGTACATTCAATGCTCCTGAGACAATCCTTGTCATCAAAACCCAATGTTTGAATATTAGTATTCTCTGAGCCATGCTATAGGACTATGAAACAGTAAACAACATATTCTCTGATTAATCAAAATTGCAAATGACTTTAAGGGCAATGAAAAGAAACATAGCCATGAACAATAGGTTGAAGCATATTATGTGCCATGACTTATATTGGAGATTGTATAATTAAAAGACATTACTAAGGAAACCTATAATTGGAGGAAATATTACTTAGCAGAAATGAAATATTAAAAATGGATAGCTTGAGGGTTGTATTGATATTCTTGACTTATTAAAAGAAACAGAAGGCCATCAGGGTGCTGGTTGGTTCTTCTGTGGAAAATGTATGGAAACAAATGGACCAGAACTATAGAATGTGAAGTGGTGGGGAGGACAGTTGGGTAGCTCAGTGGATTGAGAGCCAGGCCTAGAAATGGGAAGTCTTAGGTTCAAATCTGACCTCAGACACTTCCTAGCTCGGTGACCCTGGGCAAGTCACTTGACCTCCATTGCCCACCCTTACCACTCTTCTGCCTTGGAACCAATACACAGTAGTGATTCTAAGACAGAAGGTAAGGGTTTTTAATGAAAAAAAAAAAAGAACTATAGAATGGGAAGGTATGGCAGGGTCAGCATCTGGACCATGAATGAGAAGATGGACATGGATCCATCGAAATATGGAAATTAGCAACATTCATACAAGATTAATGACTATTGACTAGATTCTATACTGGAGTTCTATTTTTATTCATAAGGAAATAAGTTGACTCCTGACATTTCTTTATTCCTTGAATAGAAGTTAATCTTTCATTCATCATTCATTTATTCATTCATTCAAGTGTTCTTTGAGGATCTACCAGGCAGCTAGATGGTGCAGTAGATAGAGCATTGAGTCTGGAGTCAGGAAGACGTGTGTTCAAATCCGATTTTAGACACTAATTGTGTGACCTTAGGGAAGACACTGCACCTCTGTATGCCTCAGTTTCCTTAGATGTAAAATGGGGATAGTGATTGTTGTCTTTCATACTTGAAGAGGACCAAAATGGCATTCTCTATACTGGGGACGATTTCAATGTGCCTGACTGTGGTTGATCAGGCCAGTACAAGTTTGGAAGGCTCTCCCACTGGTTGGGTACAAGTAGCCCATATAAACATTTGGGCTGAGGGTGTTTCGAAATGTGCACATCTCACACTTCTTTTGTACTACGGTGATTCTGCTTTGCCAATAGAGGACAATGTCTTCTTGGATGTGGGCATGCCACGCATGATGGGCCTATGCCAGTGTTTCTCGTGTCTCATAGTTGATACCAACATTCTTCAGAGAGAACTTGAAAATGTCCTTCTCCAACCTCCATGCAAATGCTTGCTTGGCATGAATTCTTCATAAAATATAGTCTTTTAGGCAAATGTGTGTTTGGTATTCAGTGTGGCTGGACCATCTTCTCTTTGCAGTAGAGTCTGAATGCTTGGCAGTTCAGTTTGAGAAATGATCCCAGTGTCAGGTACTTTATCTTGCCAGGTGATCTTCAGAATCTTCCTGAGACAATTCAAGTAGAAGCAATTCAGTTTCCTGGGATGGCACTGGTCTACTCTCCAGGTTTCACAGGCACATAATGATGAGGTCAGCACCATGGCTCTTTAGAACTTCAGGTTGGTGGGCAGCCTAATATCTCTTCTCTCCCACACTTTCCTTTGGAGCCTCCCAAACACTGAATTTGCTCAGGAAAAGCATGCATCCGCTTCATCATCTATGTGGACATCCTTGGAAAACATATAGCCAAGGTAAGTGAACTTACTCGCAGCATTCAAAATTTCTCCGTTTGCTGCATCCAATGGTTCCACATATGGATGGTGTGGTGATGGCTAGTGGAGAGCCTCTGTTTTCTTGGTGTTAATTGTCTGACCAAAGTTGGCACAAGCAGCAGAGAATTATCCATGTTCTGTGGCAACTCAGTCTTAGAGGCTGTGATGAGTGAATTAAATTGAATTTCTGCGAACAGAAATTTGTGTACCAATTGTCCTTGCCCTTTAGTCTTGGCCTGTAGCCTTTTCAAGTTAAATAACTTACCATCAGTGGTAGCTGATCTTGATGCTGCTTTCATCCTCATTGAAGGCACCTGACAACATTGCCAAAAACATAAAAAATGTGGGAGCAAGAGTAAGAAAAGAGGAAGTAAAGGAGGGGCAACAACGTCCATCACCTACATCCCAAAGTGATTGTGAGGATCAAAAGAGAGGGGCTGCTAGGGGGCTCAGTGGACTGAGAGCCAGGTCTAGAGATGGGAGGTCCCGGGTTCAAAGCTCACCAAAGATCCTTCCTAGTGATGTGACCCTGGGCAAGTCACTAAACCCTTATTGCCTAGCCTTTACCACTGTTCTGCCTTGGAACCAATACACAGTATTGATTCTAAAACAGAAGGTAAGGGTTTTAAACAAAAACAAGAATGATGACTATAAAGCACCTGAAACAGAGTAAATGCTATATAAACATTAGTTATTATTACTTGGCATGAAGTGATACAGGAGGAGTGAGACATGATCTTTGCCCTGCCAATCTAAATACATCAACAGGTAACTAGGCTGAAAGTTACAAAGGATTATGAGAGCTCTAGTACTGAAGGACAGGTAGCATTGATCGGCCTGACACAAAATTGATCGGCTGGAGATACAAGATGAGGATTCTCAAATGTTGTTCAATGCCTCCTTCTACGTTTCTTTAATAACTCACATTTTATTAAGGGTTAAAAAGCATCTCCATCATATTAGGGCCCGAAAAGCTGACATAAGTGACTCTGGTATCTCTACCAAAGATAGCCCCAATGGAGAAATGTTGGATGCATTGCTGAGAGGAAATCTGGATAAGGCATCTCTCCTGGCATTGTGCTTTGTGGTGCCACATGAGGCGAAACTCTGTTTGCTAGGCAGAAATACACCTTGTAAGTGCTACAGAAGTACACCCTGGGAGGCAGTGGCATCTTTCCATTCTTCTCCCTCTTGTGTGTAATCTGAACTCCAGGCTCTATTACTAAGCATCTTTGGCTTTTATTTTAAAGAGAAGGTAGATGCCAGAGAAGATTTGATTCAAATACCCTGGTGAAAAAGGAGTTAAAAGTCTATTGTTTTTTCTGTCTCTGGATTCAGTGTTATGAGTGACCTCCATGATTTCAGGTTTGAAAATATCCTCTAGGATTCAGTGGAACGTTGGATCCTTCTAGCTTGGAGCTTCTCAAGACTGGATCAGTAAAAATCAACATGCAGGGGAAGCTTGCTGGTTCAATGGAAAGAAAGCCAGGCCTAGAGATGGGAGATCTTGAGTCCAATCTGGCCTCAGACACTTCCTAGCTGTGTGACCCTGGGCAAGTCACTTAACCCCCATTGCCTAGTCCTTACCATTCTTCTACCTTGGAACTGATACTTAGTATTGATTCTAAGAGAGAAGGTAAGAGTTTTTAAAAAATCAACACAGAGTTTTGGGGCAATTTGAGGAAAGGAAAAGAGTTGGAGAATTAATTTAATAAATGAAGAACAGGACAATTACACAATACTACCAAGTTGTTCAACTTTTATGGTTGAAGTGAGTAAAATGGAAAGGAAGAAAGTGATAAGCTTTTTTTTTTCACTTAGAACAGGGGCAGAGCAAAGAGGGAGCTGTTGTATGGGAAGCAGGATCATGACAGGAAGAAGTCAAGGCTAGTGAAGAATGATTGGGACTTCATACCAAAATGAGACTGGAAACTATCTAAGATAGAAGAGTGAAACTTCGCATGAATATTAAGGTTAAATGAGATGATGGACTAATCAAGCTTTTTCTAGGAGAAGTGGACTCTCATATCATCATTATTAGATTTAAAGACCATTTAGTCTGACCCCCTCATTTTATGTATAAGGAACTGAGACCTAAAGAAATTCAGTGATTTACTCAAGATTACAGAGGTTCTAGACATTAGAACTCAAGTCTTCTTAGAACAGCAATCTGAGATAGCATGGCAGGGTGGGAAGATCACTGAACCCCTTCATACTACGCCCAGGGTCTTCTTCAGAAATTCCATTGACACAGAGGTGTCCTCCTTGCTTTCAAAGTCTTTAAGTCTCAAAGCTCCCAACTACATATAGGAGAAAATTTATATCTCTTACTTCCTCATTCAAAATCCTTAGCAATCAAGTGGTTCCAATCTATCATTCTAGCCTTATTCCTGACTGTCCATTAATACTTAAGCCAAGGGAGTAGCTGGGTGGCTCAGTGGATTGAGAGCCAGGCCTAGAGCAAGGAGGTCCTAGGTTCGAATCTGGACTCAGACACTTCTTAGCTGGGTGACCCTGGGCAAGTCACTTAACCTCCATTGCCTAGTCCTTACCACTTTTTTACTTTGGAACCAATTGCACAGTATTGGTTCTAAGATGGAAGGTAAGAGTTTAAAAAAAAAAAAAAACTTAGCCAAGGTGGCAGCATGCTATAGCAAATGCACGGAAAAGCATTTATTAAGCTCTTACTACCTTTGAGTGCTGAGTTAAGTATTGGGGATACATTTAAAAAATTGAGATGGCTCTTGCTTTCAAGTAGTTAACATTCTTATTGATGGTAGACAACATATAAAAGAAGCCTTATGTTTATGTTGGGCAGCTAGGTGGTGAAGTAGAGAGAATGCTGGGCCTGAAGTCAGGAAGACTCTTCTTCATGAGTTTAAATCCAGCCTCAGACAATTATTAGTTGTGTGACCCTGTCAAGTCATTTCACCCTGTTTGCCTGTTTCATCATCTATAAAGGGTGCTGAAAAAGGAAATGGCAAACCACTCTAGTATCTTTGTCAAGAAAATCCCAAGTGGAGTCATGAAGATTCAGACATAACTAAGATGACTGAACAATGGCAACAACAACAACAACAACAACATGTTTATGTTCAGTTCATGGCAGATGGAAAGGCCAAGTAGCATTTAGATTCTGTCAGAAAAAGTAATTGGGCAGATAGCAAGATCCTGGGGACCTTGAATAGCAATGGCAGACAGACGGTCCCCGAGCAAGAGAACAGTGAGTCTAAGGGCCAGGGTTTAGGGATACCTTCAGCTGAGGTGAAGAGAGAGAAGTCAGTATCCAGTTGGCAGTGGGCATCTAGCACCTAGTGAGAAGCGGGCAATGGGACAATGAAGGTAGTGGGAAGGAAAGGTCCTCTGCTCCTCTCAGTTACAAGTGGTGTCAGTCCATGTTTTTGGATCAAATTTACATAAAGCTTAGAATTTGCAAGGAGAGACATCTATGGAGTAATGAACCTGGTCTTGGAAGCAGCTAGGTTCAAATCCTGCCCCTACTTCATATTAGTTGTATGATTTTGCAGTTGCTTAGACTCTCAGTACCCCTAGGCAACTCTCTAAATCTTTAAGTGGCTGAGCAGGTGAATGTCTCAGGAGAAGCTCCCTGCACTGAGGAAAGCACAGGTTTGGTTCAACTCCTGAGAGTTTGCAATATATATATATATATATATATATATATATATATATATATATATATATATATAGCCTGATTTGGTCTTTACAACAACCTTGGAAGGAAGGTATTATCTTCATTGTATGAAGAAGAAGAAACTGAGTCTGAGGGGGGAAAAGAGAATTGTCCTTTAATTCATGACTCAAGTAGGATTCAGACTAAGGTTTTTCTGACCCTTCCCACTATAGCAAGATGTTCCCTATTATACCAGGTTTAGAATGAGGAGAGATAGGAGTATGAATTCTGCCTCTGATACTAGATGAATGATCACTGGCAAGTCACTTAACTTCCTCTCTGAGACTCAGTTTACTTATCTGAAAAATGAGGGGATTGGACGAGTTGGCCCCCAAAGCCCCTTTCAACTCTAACCCTATGAGCCTATGATCATAGAGACTATAGTACTTACATTTCTCCTCTCCTCTCCCCTCATCTTTTCTTTCCACTCCACTCCTCTCCTCTTTCCTCCCCTCCCCTCCCCTCATCTCTCCTTTTCTCTCCTCCTCTCCTCCCTTTTTCTTCCCTCCTCTCCTTTCCCCTCCTCTCCCTCCTCCCTCCTAGAATGCCTATTCTTCTTTCTCTGATTACCTGAATCTCACCCATCTTTTAACCCTCCAAATGAATTCCCTTCTCCAGGGAGCCTTCTCTGAACCATCCTTTATCCCTCAGCCAATTGAAAGCTCAACTCAGTTTTATCTCCTTTTTATGCTTTGTTTATGCCCCCTATTTGACGGTGAGTATTGCAGGGTCACAGATTTAAAGCCAGAGGGGGTCTTAGGGATGGTCTAGTCCAACACTTACATCTAACAGATGAGGAAACAAGTCCATATAGGTGATATTGGACAAAATGCATTTGTTGAGGATCTACTACGTGCCAGGCACTGTGCCAAATGCTGGAGATACACAGAAACACAAAAAATTGTTCCTGTTTTCAAGGAGCTCCCAGGTAAGTGACCTTCCTGAGATCACGCAGATCATAAGCAAAGGAGTAAGGATGCAAATTCATGGTCTGTGCTGTCTTAAAACATTCAATTTCAATTCGACATGTCTTACTAGACTGAAAACCTTCTTCTTTGTCCCTAAACCCTTTGCCAAGGCTTTACATCTCATAGGTACTGAGTAAATGCTTATAATTGTTCTTGATCAATAATGATGATGCTTGGGACTCAGGAGACCCGCACCCAAGCCCTGGCTCTGTTGATTTCTTTGTGACTGTGGTCACAAAGAAATCAACCTCTCTTCGACCTTCATTTCCTCATTTGTCAAATAATAATAGTGATCTCACAGAGCTATTGTGAGAGCAAAATGAGATAGCAGAAATGAAATCACTGGGAAAATGCTTTCCGAAAAGAAGGCATTATTATTATGAGTACTGAGAGAAGAGGAAATTCAGGGGAAATTCAAGGCATGGGAAAGGCAGGCCAGGGAATGGACTTGTAATTTCATTGTGATGGGGAATCCCTCTCTACCAGAGCAGGTCTACACCTTCTCTGTAGTTTAGAGGCTTAGAGAATTGTCTAGAATGCTGAGAGGCTAAGTACCTTGCCCAGGGTCTTGGGTATTTGTGGGTATGCCAGCCCTTTTCAGGACTACTCACCCAACTTTGCTGTCTACCTTCACCTGTGGCTCCAAGAAGCTGTCGTATGCACAGCAGCTGTAGCCCATGAACCATCTCCATAGATGGGCTAGACCAATTGAGGGTAAACCATAGCCTCAAATCCGTCCGTGAGTTAGGAGATTTCTACCCCAAGCATGTGAAGACTTCCCCCAGTGGAATGGGCAGATGAGAACAATTTGTTTCATCTGGTATGAAGGAAGCTGAAGCACATGCTATGGAGCCCTTAGAACTTGGTTAGCCATCAGAGAAGCCAAGGTCATCCACTGCATCCTGGGTCATTGCCATGGTCCTGCCTTTTGTCTTGTCACTAGACTTTGATGACTTTGGAAAAGAGAGTGAGGTTGATAATTTTGTGTAGCTCTGCCTCACTTAAATCCAATTTATACTCAGACTCAAAAGATATCACCAGTGATGCCATCTTGGTCCTCTTCCACTATGAAGGACAATGACCAACCAACCATGTCCCCAGGGCCATACAGCCTCACAGTATGTGTCAGAGGTGAGTCTTGGACCATATTTTCCTGACTTCAAGGCCAGTTCTTTTCCCACTGTGCCATGCTGCTTAGGGAAAGGCAGGGAGGGAACAAAAAAAAAATCAAAGAAGCCAAAATGAGAGGGGGATCAGAGGCGGATAATGTAATATAGTGGGCAGATGAGATTAGAGAAGGTCTTCAGTCTTGGGAATGACTTTAAAAGTCTAAGCTTGAAGAATGGAGCCTAGTAAGTTCTAAGACACTTAGGTGATAGGGAATGTCATCCATTAGCTCATTTAATTTGCTGTAAAATGCAGCTCAATGAATATTACAAGCACTTGTGATCAAATTCAAAACCTTTGATGTAATAGCATAAAAGATACTGTAAGCCTTGCTAAATGTAAATGAGACCAGCTTTACAAATGGAATTGGAGCGATTAAGAGAGTTATCCAGGAAATAAAAGTCTGGGCTGAGTTGGAAGCTTTTGCATTTGTCAGTGGGGTAGAGTTGGGGGGGGGGGGGATCTGAGCTGAAAAAAAAAAACCAAAAACAATGAAATTTACCTTAAGGTTAGATGAGGTGATTTCTAAGTCTCATTTCACTTTGAAACTCTATAATAAATCATATATTAATTAAATTGGGGGGTCCTCTGTGTCCTGAACCCCAGAAAAGAGGAAGTCTAGCTGTTATTGAGGCAGGGATATGATAACTATAGGTGAATGGTAATAGCAACTTTGGAGCAATAATTCTTTCTGTAGGGTAGAAATATTAGATGCACAGCTACATGGGGCATTTGTCCCACAGGATTCCTAAATGGAACCTGATCATATTAATATGTAATTGGATTGGGGGGGCACTATTGGTGTTTGGATCCTCATTTATGAGGTTCTGTCATGTTCTAACATTTGGTAAATTTAGCCTTATGTCATATCCTGTCAAGAATATCTAGAAGAGGGAGGAAGTAGGTGGCTCAGTGGATTGAGAGCCAGGTCTAGAGATGGAGGCTTGGAGTTCAAATTTGACCTCAGATACTTCCTAGTTGTGTGACCCTGGGCAAGTCATTTAACCCCCATTGCCCAGCCCTTACTGCTCTTCTGTCTTGGAATTAATACTCAGTATTGATTTTAAGATGGAAGGTAAGGGCTTAAAAAAAAAGATGTAATTGGGAAATATTTATTAAAATAAATAAAAATTCAATAGAACATAGATAATGTTAGTATGTGGTCTTCTCAGCCAAAATGTGAGCACTAAGATCTTTATGTATTTAGTGGCCCTATTTCTATTTGATTTTCATATCACTGGAGTAGATGATGTACTACCAACTTAAGCTTCTCTCAGTTTAGATGTGGTAGGGTAGGGACTAGGGAGGTGGAAAGGAAGACATTTTTCCTAAAGACCCATTTTATAACTTGGGCCATAGATTTAGAGCTGGAAGGACTTTAGAAATCATCTCATCTATCTTTCTCATTTTACAGATGAAGACATTGAAGCTCAGAGTGGGTAAGTAACTTGTCCGGGGTCATACAGGCAAATATTCAGTGGTAAATCCAATATTCGAGCCATTCTACTATCCTATGACATTTGACCCTTTATTAGAGTCAGAGGAGGGGAGCGATAGGGCCTTCAGTAAATGCTTGCTGCCTTTGCCCTGTCCCTGGCATAATAGTTGGTCACCAGCCTGCCTGTGGTCTGGCCACTGATAATATGCCTGGCTTGCTTTTGTTCATCATTAGCTCATCAACAACAAAATTGCCTGCCATTTATAGAGCATTATGTACATTTCAAAGCGACTCAAATAGAAAGTATGACTGGATGCTAGTCTCACCTCTGCCTTTAACTAGTTCCTTTTATCTTGGACAGGCCATTTGATCTCTGTGGACTTTGTCCAGCTATAAAAGTATGAGCTGGACTAAAAGGTCCTTAAAGTTAAGGTGGTATGGTATAGTATAAAAGGTCCTAGATTTGGGGGCAGCCCGGTGGCTCAATGGATAGAAAGTCAGGTCTAGAGACTGGAGGTTCTGGGTTCAAAGTTGACCTCAGACACTTCCTACCTGTGTGACCCTGGGCAAGTCATTTAACCTCAATTGCCTAGCCTTATCCAATAATCCACCTTGGAATTAATGCTCAATATTGCTTCTAAGACAGAAAGTAAGGGTTTAAAAAACAACAACAATGTCCTAGATTTTATGTCTAAGGAGCTGCATTCTAGTCCTGGCACTGTCACTTCACTTAATTTCTTTCTTTCTTTTTTTCTGAATCTCATTTTTATTTTTGCTTTTTCATGAGATCTTAGTTTGTTGTTGTTTTTTTTTTTTTGTTACACTTAAGAAACATGCAAATGAAGAGGGAATCAGTCATCACAACTGCAATATAACAAGTTCTCTAGCTCTTAAGTGGTAAAGACCTTTCTATAGTTGAGATATTTTAATCTATAGTTAGTTAGGAAAACAAAGTTGCTGCTCTGGAAAAACAAACCAAACAAAATACATATCTACTATCTGCTGATTGCTTCTTATCACCCACTATTCTTTTGATGATGAATAAAAATGAGACCATTCTGACTTGGAGGTCAATGGTTTATTCATTATGCCGCCCATACCACTAAGTCAAGATGACTTGAGTTCAAGTCACTTAATTTCTCACAGCCTCAATTTCATCATACTGGAAATGGGGATAATAACCCATATACCATCTACCTCGCAGGAAACAGTCTCTGAACCCTTAAAGAGCTTTGCAACTATAAATAGCACATTTATGATTCCAAGGGAACTGATTGCTCTGGTGTAGGAGGTCACCTTCCCCATTGTGGTTCTCCTCTCCACAGAAAAATCCTCCTGATCCGTTACCCAACTCCGAGGAATTACCTGGCTAATTCCCACAGTTGATATTTCCTCTCTGTTATTTTTGTGGGTAGGGAGGGCTCTTTTCTCTACTTATGTCCTCAAGAAAAGGCAGCTCTTGAGAGCCCATTGCCATTATTGAAGTTTCCTGAAGTTTGGCCTTTCTCCTCATCCTTTACAGTAGGCCCAGAGCTTTTCCATTCAAGTCGAATTGAGCCGAATACTTTTGTAGTGCTTCATTTACATGTATGCCAACAAGCTGAATTGCAGTGCAACCTTGGAAGACTTTCAAAGGGAGTAATAATTCCTCTGAAATAGGTCTTCTGAACCCTTTATCTTGTTCTCTCTCTTTTTGTTAATCTTGGAACCCCTTAGCATGTCAAAGCAATTTTTCTAATGTCACATCTTCTAGACATTAGCATGAAAGAGCTTTAAAAGATGATTTGAGAAAGAATAAATGTTGAATGAGCATTTATTATAGAGTCGTTTATGCTACATTTGCATTTTGACTATATTTCTGACGTGCCATGTTTGAGAAGCAGGCTGATTTGAAAGTCAATGGTCTCTAAACAGTAGATGCTACAAGTTTGTTTACATTCAACTGTTTCCTCTGTGCATTAATTTACAGAAAAATGAGATTTCATTAGGCGTAAGCTGATTTGTTTGTGGGGATGAGATTAAACTAGTCTCATTAGTCTTTACACTGAAATGGAATTCCCTTTAGGAATGGGGAGTGAACAAATCATTCCCTGTAAAATGGAGTTGAGACTGTGAGACAAGTCTGCCCTGCCCCTGAGTCCTGGTTTCTTCCCTTTCACCTTTAGGAAATAAATTTGGACACATCCATTGGGTTCTTGGCACCTGCTGAGTATGCCCCTTCAGGACTCTGGGAAGGAGATCCCTGATCCCCTTTGTCTATCCCAGGGATGGCCAGGAGCCTGCCTTTATCCAATGAATGAACACAAAGCATCCACAAGCCTTGAATTGATTGTGGCCCATTGTAGATGTCAAAAGCATCCATCTTTCTCTTGAGAGACCTCAAGGCCCTGACCAAAGTTGGATATACCTATCTATTAAAAAATATGGATCAGTATTTCAAAGTGTTTTCCTATTTGGAGGTCTCTGGTCTAGATTAGGGGTTGGAATCTCTCAGTTTGAATCTACCTATTTGACTTTGATTACTCTGATTAAATTTCCTTATTTGCAAAATGAGGAAAGTGAACTAGATGATCTCCCTGAGATCTAAATTCCTGTGATTCTAGAGACCTCTTGTGGAAGGGTCTGTTTTAAATTGTAAGCCTCTGGAGGGTAGGGACACCCCATGTTTTCTAACTTCTACCATTTCCCTTTGTGCTCCATGATGTGTTTTTACTCTTACTCTTTCAGGGTGTGGGGAATTAGGTGGCACAGTGGACAGAGTGCCAGGCCAGGAGTCAGGAAGACTCATCTTCCTGAATTAAAATATGATCTCAGACACTTCTTAGCTGTGTGACCCTGGGCAAGTCACTTAACCCCCACTGCCTAGCCCTTACTATTCTTCTGTCTTGGAACCAAAACTTAGTGGTGATTCTAAGATGGAAAGTAAGAGTTAGAATAAAAAAAAAAAAGACTCACTTCTTCCAAAAGATTTTCCTAATCGCTCTAGTCCTCTCCTTTCTCTGACTTTCCCAAAGCACTTTTTGTCCCAGCTACATCTTGAATAGGTAGTCACAGATCCTATTGGATTGTTTCTTATGATGTTGTTATGAATGTTTGTAGTTTCTGCCCAAATAGACAATTAGTTCCAAAAGGGCAGTAATCATGTCTCTTTCTCCTATTTCAGGCACTGGTCCTAGCAAAGGGTTGAGCACATAGTAGGTGCTTAATGAAGATTTGCTGGCTTGATTTAATTTTACTAAGGTAGCAGTTTGACCCTTCACAGTTATTGAAGGTTGAAGAAAATGACTGTGTCAAGTACTCACGAATGATTTCACTGTCATTGAATTTTCTATTAAACGAGTCTCCTCTTACTCTCTTGTTTGTCTCTTGCCTCTTCCTTTCCTTCTTCCCCATCCCTGAGGATAGTGGTCAGTCATAGAAATATAGATCATTAGAGCTGGAAGGGGTCTTAGGGATCATCTACTCCAGCACCCTGAACCAAGACACAAAGAACAGTAACTTTGCCCAGGGTCCGTTTCTCTGTGTAAAAATGTGTTCCTGATGGAGAGTTCACTTCCTCCCTTTGGCATGTCCCCCACTTTTTGCCCAGCCCATTAATGACTCCATTGAATCAAAGATTTAGAACTGAAAAGGACCTTAGAGGCTACTGAGTCCAGCCCTCTCATTTTCCGTTATTCAGTCATTTTAGTTATGTCTGACTCTTCATGATCCCATTTGAGGTTTTCTTGCCAAAAAAAACTGGAATGGTTTGCCATTTTCTTCTGAAGCACATTTTACAAATGAGGAAATTGAGGCAAACAGGATTTAAGTGATTTGCCTGGGTCCACACAGCTAGTAAATGTCTGAGGCCATATTGGAGCTCAGGAAGATGCATCTTCCTGACTCTAGGCCTGGCACTGTGCCACCTAGCTGCGGTGGCTGAGACCTGACCATGATCACATAGCTAGTCAGTGCCCAAGGCAGGATTCAAGCTCAAGTTTTCTCTGCCTCTAAGGCCGTCACTCACTCCATTGTGCCACTGAGCTATCCCTTATTTCTATCAATGACTGGTTTCAAATGGGTTGATCCATTTTTCACAGTTGTAGCTCTCTCCAGACCTTTCCCTTGCACTTCCCCAGCCAGGGGGAAACAAGAGACCTTTTCATTCAATCCTTGCTTTTCCATTATTTGACTTTTGGACCTCAGTTTTTTCCCCTTTGAGAAGCGGTTCACCTATCTTTTCTTGGATCCTTGCATTAGGGGAACGCATGGGAACTTGTGAAGGAAGACTAGTCAAAAGTTTGGAGTTGGCAGTGAGAGGACAGTAAACAGGCAAGTCCCAAACAAGGCTGTTTTCTGCCCAGATGGGAATCCAAGGGTAAGCTAAAATCATAGAATGGTAGATCTGGAGGAGATTTTAGAGATCATCTACTCTACTCTTTCACCCTACCATCTTATAGAAGAGGAAACTGAGTCTGAAGAGCAATTAAGGGACTTGTCCAAGGTCATTCAACTAGTCAAAGGCAGATCCTTTGCCTCCTGGCCTATTGTTCTTTTGACTGTTTCATCTAGAAATTGAGAGTCACTTTCTTCAAAGGACAGCGCTGCCCCTTCTCTCCCCGCTTCCCCCAGCCCAGCAAAGATCTCTTTAGGAAGTAGAGATCCATCAAGAATGGTATTTTTCTAGGGCAGGATATCTCTGCTCCTGCTAATCTGTAAAAATGCTCCAAATATCCATGAAAGAGAGGGGGGGGGGGAACCCTGCCCCCCAGGAGAGACATAGGAGGCCTGCATGGGTGTGAATTCTCCTTGGCTCCTAGCAGTTCCAAAGCTGAAGTGAAGCTGGAAAGGTTGGAGATTAAGGTCTGTTTTAAAAATACCGTCATTGGCTTAATTTTTAAAAAAAAAACAACAGAAAAAAAAAAAACCACTTCAAGGCCATTTCCCCCTCCCCCTTGGAAACCTGTGTGTGAAGGGATGAAATGAATAGAGCAGAGAGAAAGGTTTGCCTTCTAATAAAGCATCTGTTGCCTACTTTGAACATGTCGGTCTGCTTTGTGAGCACTGCTATTCAGTTATGGCGACTCCCGACAATGGGGAACAGAGACACAGAGAAAGACAATGGCGGTGAGGTGGCCAATAGTCCTGATTCCAATTCTGCGGCACTTTGAACAGGCTCTTCATTGGACCCCCCGCCGGGGCAAAAAAGGCTGCCTTTGTTGCCCAATCCAAAGATGCCATAAGAGGCTGCTAAAAAGTAAACTGCAGGGATCTATCTGTTAAAAAAAAATTAAACAGATAAAAAAAACAAATCACACCATCCATTCAATGAGCGGCAATTACTTTGAACTCCGGCCTATATTGGCACCGGAGAGGAAATGGGACATAAACCATGAAGATTTTTCCCTTGGGTGGTGGTTGGCTCTCGAGTGGATTGAGGGATGCAGTGAAGGCCCAGGCAGAGCAGAACAGGGAGGCAGAGAGGCCAAAATGCCCAGGAAAAAGATTCCGGGATCTGGGAAGGCTCTCACTCCACTCTGGGAAGGAAGCTGAGGCAGACCCCTCCTCCGGGATAGGCGAATAGAGGTTTTTACTTTTGTAGCTACGTGATGCTCTCTTCAGTCTTATCAAAGTCTTCTTGCATGCATTGCCTTTTTCAGTCCTGGCAACTATCTTGAAAAGGAAGGAGGCTGTGGATTATTATTCCCATTTTACAGATGGGAAAAGTCTCAGATGATCTTCAGAAAGGTGACTAGTAATGGTTTGAGCTGAGATTAGGACCTGGATTGACTCTCTAGGGCTCTCCATTTGGACACTGACCCAAGGAAACTGAGCCTCTGAGATCCTGGGTTTGAGTTCTGCCTCAGCTGCTTATCTCTCCGAGCCTCAGTGGCTTCCTGTGTAAAATAGGGCTAAGGATACCTACAATCCCTACTTCACAAGATTCTTGTATGTGAGTGGTATAAGATTAAAATTAATATCCAATAGCTCCAAGTATTATATTTTATAAGACTTATTAATAATCACTTGAAGTAAAAGAAATAAAAGACAAAAAATAAAAGCCTGAGTAAAGAGAAGTTTTCCCAGCCGCGATTGCACAAAAAGAGAGAGAGGCGGGGTCCCAGAAAACTTTATCTCCAAAACGTAAGGACGTAATGTGAGAATGAAAGTGGGTTGCTGGGAATTGGAGTCCTGGGGAGCAGGTTCTAATTACACAGTAGTTATTTTCTGTTATTGATATATTGTCATCTCTTTGATCTCTGAGCAAAATTCCACATCCTCTCCTGTGCCTGCTGAACTCTTGGAACAGAGTCCTGGTCCTACTTCAGTGACACCCTAGATTGCCTTTACTCCTATCAAGGGGTGTCTTCATCATCATAATCATAATGGCTAATACTGATACAGTACTTGCTATGTGCCAGGCACTCATGCTTAGCACTTTTTTTTTTTAACCCTTATTTTCTGTCTTAGAATTGATACTAAGTATGGTTTCTAAGGCAGAAGAGGAGTAAGGGCTAGGGAATTGGGGTTAAGTGACTCACCCAGGGTCATACAGCTAAGAAGTGTCTAAATCTAGGACTTCTAGTCTTCAGGTCTGGCTCTCTATTCACTGAGCCACCCAGTTGCCCCTGACTTTGCGATTATTTTTGATCCTTTCTACTTCTTCAGCTGTCATCTCAAATCAGTGACAAGCCCCTCTTGGGTCTATTTCCATGACATCTCTGGAATCCACCACCTCCTCTCCATTCCTTTGTCCCTCTGTTAGTGCAGCTACTTGGTTCTTACAATTTTACCTCCTTGAAGCTCTTTCTCCCCTCCCTCTCTCTCTTCTAATTTCCACAAACAAACATTGTAATGAAAGCTATTAGAATAAAATCTCTAAACTATTAAAAAAATAATCTTTCTCATACACTGATAGGGTCATTTCACTTCTTCTTGAAAAATCTTAGTGGCTCCCAAAGCTTAATGAATGCAGTTCCAAGTCTTTGACAGCATTCAAGGTCCTCCACAGTTCCAAAGCAGTTTACCTCTATGAATTTATCTCCTATCACTTTCCCTCCAGGCACATTGTACTTCAGCCAAACTGCAACTATTCTCTAGCCTGGATAGTAATAATAATAATAATAATAATAATAATAATAATAATAATAATAATAAGCATTTATATCCTGCATTAAGGTTTGCAAAGCACTTTGTAAAATATATCTTGTTTCATTCTCATAGCAGTCCTGGGAGGTAGATGCTCTTATTACCACTATTTTATGGATGACACAACTGAGGTAGACAGAGGTTAAATGACTTGCCTGGGATCATACAACTGTTAAAGGTCTGGGGACTGGATTTCAGCTTATGTTTTCCTTTACTCCAGGTTCAGTGTCCTGGACACTGTGCCACCTAGCTGTCTTCAGAGTATATGCCTTGAATCCATCTCTATGACTTCCCTCAGGAGATTCTACCTGGAAATATATACATCTTTCTCTTTCCTCATTGAATTGCTACTAATTGCCTAAATTTTGTTGTTGTTGAGTCATTTCAGTTACATCTGACTCTTTGTGATCTCACTGGGGATTTTCTTGGCAAAGATACTGGAATGGTTTGTCATTTCCTTCTCCTGCTCATTTTATAGGTGAGGAAACTGAGGCAAACAGGGTTAAGTGACTTGCCCAGGGTCACACAGCTAGTAATTGTCTGAGGCTAGATTTGATTTCAGGAAGAGGAGTCTTCCTGGCTCCAGGCCTGGTGCTCTAACCATTGTACTTCCTCCCTGCCCAATTCCCTGAATATTAAATCTAATTCCCCTTCTTTCAGGAAGCTTTCCTTGGCTTTACTTGCCTATTCCAATTGGTAACAACTTTCCCTCTCAGAATTTACAAAGTATTTTGTTTTCATGGCAGAAAGGAAAGAGTTCTGGAATCAAGATAGGACAATCTGGGTGCAGATCCTAGTTTTGATACTCAATATCTGTATAACCAAGGAAAAGCAAATCAACTCCCCTCTCTGCATCTCAGTTTCATCATCTACAAAATGAACATAATGATGTGTATACTATCTATCTCCCAGGGTTTGTGAGGAAAGTGCTTTGTAAATGTTAAAGTTCTCTAGACAAATGAGTTATTATTATTGTAATTCTCTAATGCATTCATCTTATAATATTGTGCATTATGGTTATGTATGTATATATGTATAACCTACCAAGTTCCATGAAGACCAGGATCATGTCATATCTAGATTCTGTATTGCCCCCAGTGCTTAATAAATGTCTGTCACCTTGTATTGCATCAAAAACTTCTCAAAGCAAAATGATTTTGAATTCTTTTTTATCACAGTACCCTGTAGCACTTTTGAAAGAGAGGTGACTATGATAAAATCTGCAGATCCAGCTTGTCACCAACCAAGACTCCCGCTTCCTCCTGAGGACTGATTTTCCTGAACTGCCTTTTTCTTCCACAAGCCAAGCCCTGCTTATCCATTCATTCTTCTCTCTCTCTCTCTCTCTCTCTCTCTCTCTCTCTCTCTCTCTCTCTC
>NC_058131.1:298895796-298930935 GCF_016433145.1 Gracilinanus agilis | reverse complement strand
GAGAGAGAGAGAGAGAGAGAGAGAGAGAGAGAGAGAGAGAGAGAGAGAGAGAGAATATTATTTAGGGAGTAGAAAATGCAAGAGGAGATGACAGAAACTAAGAAGAAACAGTCAGACAGGTAGGGGAACCAGGAGGGGGCAGTGACAGGAAAGGCAAGGAAGATAACCATGTTCAGAAGGACAGAGTGGTTGCCAATGTTAAACCTGCAACAAGTTCCAAGGAGGATGAAGACTGGGGAAAGGCCATTAGATTTAGCAGTGTAAAAGTCATTGGTAATTTTGGAGAGAGCAGTCTCAGCCCGGCAAAGGCATCAGTAGCCAGATTGCCAGGTGTATCCCATGGTAATTACAATCTAGTCACAGGCTATGTTGGCTGACTCAGTTTATGAGTCATATAGCTCCAAGTTCTATTCCTCTTCTCCATCTTGTGTTAGGGACCATGCCTCCCCCATTAGTCTAACAGTTCTTCCAGGTCAGGGGCTATAGTTTACCTTTCAAAGCAGCCCTTCCCAGAAAACAGGGACTGTATCTCCTTTCCTTCATGCTGAGGACTCCTCAAAGGTATTTCTTCATTTGAGGAATTCTGATTTGTTAAAATTAGAAAGGGACCTTTGAGGTCATCTAGTATAACCAATTCACTTCAAGGCTGGAAGCTTCCCAAGGACAGGAGTTTTTCTATCGTCTCATTCCTCATAGGAATTTTGCCACAACTGAGGATCAGTCAATGACATTGGTCTCCCAGACTTCTAGCTCTGTGGTCCCTGACTACCTCCTTCCATCCCCATCCACATGGTTATAACATGTAGAGTTTGGGACCTAAATCTAGAAGTCAGAGACTCAGTTTATGCAATGTATGCATCTATATCCACACACTCTCTGCCCACATACATATATGCATACACAAACACATACCTATATGCATGTGCATTTGTGTATACACACATATACATATACATATACATGTGTGTATAGTCACTAAGCCTCTGTAACCAGAAGGTGCCAAATCCAGGAAAATCTCTGCCTGTCTTTCATTGATTATAGGAAATTTTAGTGAGAAAAAGTCCCTCTGCCAATGCAGATTGACAACTGTTTTGCAACTTACAGTCTTGAAAAGCTATCTGAGCAGAGAGATTAAAGCAAGGTTGCTCAGTGACCAGGATGACAGAACCAGTATGTGTCTGAGGCAGGACTTGAACTTGCCTCTTTCTTCTTGACTCTGATTCTGACTCTGCCTACTATGCCGCACTTCTTCAAAACACATACAACATGCATATAAAGTGTTTGCAAAATAATTTCTTGATGAAGAGGGCATTTCTCACTGAGAAATTGAGAAACGCCTCCTATAGAAGGTAGGATTTGAGATGAGCCTTGAAGGAAGCTGGAAATTTCAAAAGCAGAGTTGAGGAGGGAAGAGCATGCTAGGCACTGGGGACAATCTAAGCGGAAGAGAGAAAAAATAAAAGAGAAAAGGTGAAAGAGAGAGAAAGTGAAAGGGAGAGAAGGTGAAAGAGAGAAAGTGAAAGGGAGAAAAGGTAAGAGAGAAAGTGAAAGTGAGAAAAGGTAAGAGAGAGAAAGGGAGAGAGATGGGGAGAGAGAGACTGACAGGGAGAGATGGGGAGAAAGGAGAGATGGAGAAAGGGAGGGAGAAGTGGAGAGGAGAGACAGAGAGAGATGGATAGAAGAGAGATTGAGAGAGAGAAATAGAGAGGAGAGAAGGGAGAGAGGAAGAGGAAGAGAGAGAGGGAAAGAGAGATGATGAGAGAGAGAGAGAGAGGGAGGGGAGGGAGAGAGATATGGAGAAGAAAGGGAGGGAGAGGAAGAGAGAGGGGGAAAGGGAAAGAGGGAGAGGAAGAGAGAGCGAGAGATGGGGGAAGTGGATCCTCAATACTGCTATCCATAAAGAGAGGAAAATCTCTGAGCAATAAGGAAGCCTGACAGTCCATGGGGGAGTTTCAACAGTGAAGGGTTTGGGAGCATGGCGACCCTGGAACCACAATTGAGACCATTCTTCCAGACCACACCTGGCCTGGATGAGACATAGCATGTAAGGACCCCTGCCTGCCTTGGCTGGGTTGAGGGGAGGGTTTTGAGAAGGTCTTGAGTGGCTAGGGCAGAAGAGGGGGTGGGTTTTGCAAGAAGGCCATCCCCCAGATGCTCTCATCTGAATTATGTATGTCTGTCCAACACCAGGCAAACATTTGTCCTTGTCAGTCAACAAGCCAGCTATTCAGCCAGCAGAAACCCTGGTGTGCTCATCACAAAAGTGAGGATGGCGAATGGGGATGTTATTTTTAGTACATTTGACTGACGGCGATTATTAAGCTGTCATTCCCTCTATCCCCCCAACCCTGCTGCACCTTCTGCCCCAGAAAAAAAAAAGTGCATTGTCATTTTATTATTGAGAAGATCCTGGCAGTAAAGTGGTAGAGCCCCTGAGCCCCCTCCTCACTCACTGACATGACAGGTTATTTTTTCCCCTCTATTCCTCATCCAAGGACCCCCTGCCGCTCTTCCCAGCATGCACCACTGCCTGCCCCTTCACATCTGGCAGTGATTAATTGTCTCTGTGTCATAACCGATCACCTTGTTTCCTCTGATCCCGGACTCACTTTGTTCTCCCCTTTAAAGCCAGTGTTTGGAGGGAAGGGGGACCTTTTTTTTCTTCTTCCCCCCTTTTTCAAACCGGGGCCCCTGTCTCCTGGATACTTGCGGACCTGCACTCTAATACCGCTTGAAAGTTATCTGGGCACGCAGTAGTCTGGTCCTGGGAGTCTGGTCTGAAATTCACCGCTCTTTGGTGGTAGTGGTGCCAATGGTGGTTTTGTGTGCGCGTTCCTGTGTGTGTGTGTGTGTGTGTGTGTGTGTGTGTGTGTGTGTTTAGAGAAGCCCCTCTGAGTAGCGTGACACAGATAGCCTTGACCTTCGGCCATTCTTGGGGTCAGTGGCTATAGCTGGTAAACTGGGGCCAGACTGGAGTCTGAAACCTTTTGACCAGACAGAGCTGATATCTGATCATAGTCACAGAAGGGACCTTCAGAATCGCCTGACCTAACTTCATTTTAGAGATGAGGAAACTGAGGCAGAAAGAGGAAACGATGTGCCCCCAGGTCCCCAGCTAGTTGATGCCAGAACCAAAACTTGAACTTAGGACTTCAGATTCCAAGTCCAACCTTCATTCCATTATTCTCCACTTCTTCAAGGCAAGCTGGCAGAATAGGTTCTAAAGGCAGGAGGGAACCTTAAAGGGGTGGTGATGTGGAAAATATAACTGTATTCTTTTTTTTTAAGCCCTTACCTTGTGTCTTAGATTATTAATTACAAATATACACATAGGTAAGCCATATACATAGAGATTAAACTCATAGAAGTTGAAGTTCCCAAGTTCCCAAGACAGTTTAGAGAGAGAAAAGATGAGGTCCTTGGACATAACTTTAGGGAATACCCAGAGTAGAGTGGGATGATATAGGTAATGGGCCAGAAAAAAAGATACTGAGGAGGGATTGTAGAATCAGGAGGAAAGCCCAGAGAGAGCCATTTTGTGAAAACCCAGAAAGGACAGAGTAACCCAGAGGAGAGGGTCATCCTCAGCATCAAATGTAGGTCCAGATGGCTGAGGACTAAGAAAAGACTATTAGATCTGGTAATTAAGAGATCATGGAGGGAGTGGCTAGGTGGTTTAAGAGCCAGTTCTAGAGATGAGAGGTCCTGGGGTTCAAATCTGCCACTTCTTAGCTGTGTGACCCTGGGCAAGTCACTTAATCCCCTTTGGTCTAGCCCTTACTGCTCTTCTGCCTTGGAACCAATGAATGGTATTGATTCTAAGATGGCAGGTGTTTTTTTTTTAAAAGAGAAATCGTGGATAGTTTTGGAGAGAAAAGTTTCAGTTGAATGATGAGGTCAGAAACCCCAGCTTACAAAAGGTTGAGAAGCAAGTGAGGAGAGGAAGTTGACACACTGGGCATAGACAGCTTTTTCAAGGTGTTTGGCAAAGAAAGGGAGGATTGATAGAGAATGATAATTTGAAGAGTCTAGTGAAGGTGTGTGTGTGTGTGTGTGTGTGTGTGTGTGTGTGTGTTTATGTTTTTTTGGGGGGGGTTTAAATATTTTATTTTATTTTTTAGAAAAATTTTCCATGGTTACATGATTCTTGTTTTTACTTTCCCCTTCACCCCCCTTCAGCCCCCCCATTATCCATGTTTTAACATGTGTGATCAATCAAGAATTATTTACATATTATTGATAGTTGCATTGGTGTGGTCATTTCCAGTCTATATCCCCAATCATGTCCGCCTCAACCCATGTGTTCAAGCGATTATTTTTCTTCTGTGTTTCTATTCCTGCAGTTCTTCCTCTGAATATGAGTAGCGTTCTTTCTCATAAATCCCTCAGAATTGTTCTGGGTCATAGCATTGCTGCCAGTACAGAAGTCCATTACATTCGATTTTACCACAGTGTATCCGTCTCTGTGTACAATGTTCTCCTGGTTCTGCTCCTTTCACTCTGCATCAATTCCTGGAGGTCTTTCCAGTTCACATGGAATTCCTCTAGTTCATTTTTCCTTTGAGCACAATATGTTTATGTGTTTTAAAAGATAGGGAAGTCTCTGGCATGTTTGAAGGCTATTTTTCTTACTGGGAGTATCCTCTCACTCATCTCTATCTTTTGAATCCATCCATCCTTCAAGGCCCTGGCATGCAAATGTTTCCTGGGGGTAGCATAGAATTACTGACCCCCTTTTCCTTCTCTGTGTTCCCATAACATTTTATCCCTATTTACTTTCTACCCTATATCATAGGCATTTGGATACATACCTTTTTTACTCCTCCTGGTCTCTGAACTTAGGGAGGCAGAGCAGTTGAGCTATAAGAGAAGGAAAATGGAATCTCCTGCTAAGATCTACAAGAAGGGCCTTTCTTCCTTTTAAGAGCTGCCAAAGCAGGTAGAGCCAACGTCTTTAAAGGTGTTTTCTAAATTGGTCCTTATATTGTGACCATAAAACTAATCATATTGAAAAAGGAGAAGGCAAGAGATTTGAATGAGACCTTGAGGCTTCTGGGGCAGAGGAGGAGTCTGGTTACTTGAGTAGCTTTCTCTGAGTGTCTTTTCTCCTGTCTGGTGTGTATGTGTGTGTTCTTAGGGAATACCTTGTGGACTGGCCTGTGTTGCATACTGTTTGAATTTGTAAACACACAATACACCAAAGGGATTATCAGTTAAGGGTAAGGGTAGTGGTAGTAGTGGGAAATTATAGCTATATCCATCTTTATTTCCGTTATCTATCCACATCTATCTATTGATTGATTGATCTATTTAATAATCAGCTGTTTATTTAAACATATGACATAAATAAACTGAGAATGATGAGATCTAAATTATAGAGTTTGACTCTGTTTCACTGTGTGACCTGCAATAAGTTATTTAATTTCTCTTGCCTTGCTTTCCTTATCTGTACACGAAAGAGCTAGCCCAGTAGTTCCCAAACTTTTTTGGCCTACTGCCCCCTTTCCAGAAACAAATATTATTTGGCGCCCCTGGAAATTAATTTTTTTAAATTTTAATAGCAATTAATAGGAAAGATAAATGTACCTGTGCCCATCACCGCTCCCCTGGATCGCTGCAGCACCCACCAGGCGTTGGTGGCGCCCACTTTGGGAATCACTGAGCTAGACTATAGATGATCTTTAAGTTCCCTTTCAGATCTTATTTTTTATAATTGCTTTATGATTCTGCAAGATCATCTTCAACACTTTGGTGAAATTTCCCAAATTATTCTTATTCCTAAAGACCTACCTATCCTTTCAATATTTCTCTTGAATTGGTTATAGAAAAGTGATATGCTATTCTAGAAACTATTTCTCTTCTTCCATTCCCCATATCAAATTTTTTAGAATTCTGAAAATTTGCTATCGACAAGAGAACCTCTCTCCCAACCTGGCCACCTCCCTAGTAAGTACCATCTCTGGACCTATAGCTAGCTCAAATCCCAGGCAAATCAAAGAATCATAGACTTCTTAGAAATCACTAGCTCCAACCCTCTCATTTTAGAAAGCTTATGAGGGGTTTGTCCCTTTCTGGTTTAAATTCTCAAGACAGAATGTTTCTGTCGTGTGCTAGTGATGGAGAGGGAAGGAATAACTCCCTGACCAGTTTTTCTTCAGAAAGACTTTTTTCCCCCTTTCATATTTCAGGCACCAATTTGGCTTTCTTGCTAAAAGTAACTTCTAGCATCTTGTCTTCCCACCTTCTTTTCAATCTTCTTTGTTGCCTATCTGATAGATAATATTATGGATCTCTTTAAGTAGTTCTTCTCACTTTAAAGGGTCATTAGATTTGGGCATCTTCATTCATCCCAGTTCTCAGAGGAGTGCCTCAGATAAGAGTAGGAATCTCATGGATGGGTTTAGTGGAATGGAATTCTCTACTTCCCCGGCACTTGGTACTTTCAGTTCTTTTAACTGGTCATACATATGGAGAAGGTGAGTAGGCATCAAGGTTCCATCTAAGGAAATCCCTGGTGACATTAAGCCCTCAATCCTTAGTCCTTATTTCAGTACTGCTTTAGGAGAGAGCCCAGGTCTCTAGTGGAATGCAGACAAAATGCCAACTTCATTACCTGATGCTCTCTGAGTCTGGGATCCTGCCACTATTTTCACTGTATATATAGCCTGTGGCCAGTGCCCAGATAGTACCTTGAGGTCACACTGCAATGACCCTTTTGAGTATGTACCTTGAAACTAAAGCTTTAACAAAGCACAAGCCCCCACAACTCCATTCCCAATACCACCCGTGGGCCTGGAAAAAAGGGTAAGGAAAAAGGAGAACTAATCAGTGTTCCTTCCATGCCAAGGCCTCCAATTTTCTGGCCAGAGCAACTCTTAAAAGGCTGGATCATAAAGCCCTGAAAATGGGAGTTTATAATGGAAACGCAGACACACAGTTAATTATAGCGTTATACATGGCGCCACCCTAATTAGGCAGCTCCTCATTCAATGCCAAGATTTAAAGCTCAACTCTTTTATACCACTTGATGTCAAATTTGTTCTCTGTTATTCTCTACTTCCTTTATTACATCTCCTTCGTGCTTTCCTGTTTAGGGACCAGGCAGGTAGAGTAGTTACCTGCTGGGCTGGGTGATGATCAAGGTGATGGCATTGGACTATGTCAGAAGTACCTCCTTTTAGGGGTGGGCGTGGAAAGAAGCTGGAGGGGAGGGAGAGAAAGAGGGAGGAGGGAAGGTGGGCAGAGAAGGGCAGAGGCAGAAACAGTGACTTTGGCAACTGGGACCCCACCTACTGGGAGATTGTTGGCTGGCCATATCAGGGCCCAGTCCAGAAAACTGTACATGGAGAAATGAGAGAAATACTTTGGCTACAGGATTTTCCAGGAAATTGGATAAAATACCAAAGGCAGTCATGGTGGAAAGATAGTACCTTTTAAACTACAGATAATTCTGGATAATCTACTTTTCTATGTGATTTTTTTCTGACCTGGCCTCCCCTACTACCCACCATCTTCTTGGACCACTCTTTAAATTGTTTTACAGAATACAGATTTATTTCAACCACCTAAGCCAAATGATGTCAGGAAGGCAAATCTGTTGCTCTGATGGATCTCTGGTCTCATTGATAATTGTAGAACTTTCAGTGGTACAGTGACAACTCATCTGTCTACATCTTCTTATCATGTCATTGTCCTCCCATGAAGCCCATATAGAGGGATCAGAGACATGGAGCTGGGAGGGATCCTGAAAGTCAACTAGGCTGGTCCCCTCATTTTAACAAAGAGGAAATGAAGCCTAGAGAAGTTAGTCGATTTACCCAAGTTAAGTGATTTTGCTACAGACTTGTAGGTCAAACCGAGATCTTCTGAATCCGAATGCCATGGTCTTTACCCTGTAAGTCACTGTCTGCCTCCAGATATCCCCAGATTACTGGAAGCCTTGTTCTAGATCTTTTAACATTATGTGGGTAACCCCTATAATCTTTAGACTGTACACATGTTTTTGACTGACTAGGCCTATATCTCAGAGCGATCAAAGAAAAAAGAAATAGACCTGTATGTACAAAAATATTTGTAGCATCTTTGGTTTTGTTGTTATCATAGCAATGAATTAGAAATTAAAGAGATGCCTATCTATCAGCAATGGCCTATCTATTGGCAATGAATAAATTATGGTATGTGAGTATAATGGGAATACAATTGAGTTATAAAAATTTGCAAAAAGGGATGGTTTCAGAGATACCTGGGAAGAATTGTATGAGCTGATCCAAAGTGAAGTGAGCAGAGCCATGAGAACAATTTATACTACAAAGACAACATTGTAAAGAAAAAGGACTTTGAAAGACTTAAGGACTCTAATCAATACAATGACCAGCCATGATACCAAAACTCTTACCAGAGAAGTGAGATTCAAGGGGCAGGAGACATTTCAGTACAGCCATTATGGAAACCAGGTTTTGTTTGATTGAATATTTATTAAAAAGGATTTTCTTTTTTTTCCTTGCTTTTTTCAATGATAGAAGAAAAAGGGCATGGTGATAGAGTTGAAAAAAAAAGAAAGAAAAGAAGGTCATTGAAATATTTTTTAAAAGGCATAGAAGAGAACAGAAGAAAGGCCAGAAAGAGTCATAGAAGAGTAGGAAAGCACTGAAATCTACAAGTTAAATTTATCATATATTTGAAAAGAAGAGCTAGCTATACATGAAAGAGACTTATGGTTTCACACACAGGCTTGGTTTTATTTTTCATGTATCTATATAGAAACACCCATTTTATTTGGTGTTTGTTAAGTTCAAAATAAAAATAAAAAATAAATCCCAGAAGAGAACAGAAGACCATAAAAAAGATAAGCAGAACAGTTTTGAAAGTTACAAGTTGAATTTATTAATGCTTAAAAAGAAAAATAAGCTTTGATTTGTAGCTTTATGTATAATCTTTTTTTGTTCTGCTCTTTCTATGGAATGTTCATGATATTGGTGCTTAAATTTAGAATTAAAATTTTTTTTTTTAAACAATTCTATGGGCATCAGTGCCATCCTTGGGGTATCTATTATCCTTTGCTCTTTCTACATGACCAATCTATTTCCACTTCTGATCATATAAGGCAATTAGATAGAATCAGAACTGGAGTCAGGAAGATGAGTTCAAATTCAGACTCAGACATGTTCCAGCTACATGGCCCTGAGCAAGCCATTTAACCTTTGTTTGCCTCAGTTTCCTCATCTTTAAAATGGGGGTAATGATAGTACCTCTCAGGGTTGTTGTGAGGATAAAAAGAGATAATAATTGTAAAGCACATAGCACAGTGTCTGGCACATAGTCAGCACTATATAAATATTAGCTATTATTATCATATGTTTATTTCCATGATTATGTCATTTATTCAACTTCTTGCCTGTAAGTCATTATGGATAATTTTTTTCTTTGATAGCTGATTTTAAATTTTGTCTCTAAATCTGCTATAAAACAAACAAATACAAAGATTTGGGTTGGTCATTCTTGTCCTTTGACTAAAACTAGTGCTCTTTCCATTACGTCATTCTGGAAGGCTTGGCATCAGGTTGAGAAGCTAAAACTCCACCTGGTTTTGCTAAATGAGGCCCTGGGATCTGAGAAGCTCCTGAAGGAACCCACGGCCAAGTTTCCAGGCCAGATTTATGGTGGAGATTGGAAAATGGGAATTTCCGAGGTTTTCATCGAGAGGAAGTTCGTTATAAAGCTCAGAGCTGCCATTGGGTCTGCTCCACTCCTCCTCTTCCCCAACAACTATAGCTTCAAAGAGGTCTAAGCCCCACAGGCCTGGTCCCCTCCTGGGAATATAATGGAATCCTTGGGTTTTTGGTGTTAGAAATGCTGTTATTGTTGTTCAGTTGTGTCCAACTCTTTGTGACTCCATTTGGGGTTTTCTTAGCAAAGATTCTGGAGTGGTTTGCCATTTCCTTCTCCAGCTCATTTTATAGATGAGGAAAATGAAGCAAACAGGTTTAAGTGACTTGCCCTTGGTCACATACCTAGTGTCTGAGGCCTGATTTGAACTTGGGGAGATGAGCCTTCCTGATTCCAGGCTTGGCACTCCATCCTCCTAGCTGCCCAGCCATTGGAAGGAGAGGGAATGAATTGTCCTCACTCCATGAGGCTAGAAGTATGAATTTAGAAAAATGACCACGATTCAGTGTGACACACTGTACAATTTGGAACAAAATTCTGATTCTGCTACTTATTAGCTATATGATCTTGGACAACTCATTTTCCTTCATTTATAAAATGGGAGTGGGGAGAGAATAATTGGACTAGATGATCCAAGATCCCTTCCAGCTCTAAATCTATGATTCTGTGGTTCTTTGGCAGTCAGACATCTGCCCCTGGGTCAGTTAACCTCAGTTGAGTAGATGGGCACATATATGACTCAAGCTATCATTGGATGAGGCCATGGATGAAAAGACTAAAGTCTCTTGCAGCTATAAATTCTATGATTCATTGAAATCTAATATTCTATCATCTGTGTTTACTGAAGGACCCAGCAAGTGTCTAGACAAGTATGTAAGCTGAAAGGGAAAATGTTGGAATTTTTGATGAGGAAGGTAGCCACTTCTTAAAAAATTTTTTTAAAGGTTTCATTGACATACTTTTTGGGGGTGAAAGGGATATAACTTTCCAAAGATGTCCTATCTTCCACCCCAGTAGTAAGATTGTTAAACAGGACACCTAGGTGGCAAAGTGGATACAGGTGCCAGGTCCTCATCTTTGTTAGTTCAAATCTAATATCAGACATTTACTAGCTGTGTGATTGGATAAATCATTTAATCTCTGTTTGCCTCAGTTTCCTTATCTGTCAAATGACCAGGAGAAGGAAATAGCAAACACTGCAGTATCTTTGCCATTAAAACCCCAAATGGGGTCACAAAAAGGCAGAAGCTACTGATAAGTGACTGAACAAGATGATTACTTTTTAGGTCCTGGGATAACCTGATAATATGGGGCACAATTCTACCAAACACTGTTCTTGATCCTATAGAAAAACCTCAATCATTCTGACGAGACTTGGAGGAGCCATATTGGGAAGGTCAAAGGAGGAGGGTGAGTTGTGCTGTGGTGGTGGCAAGTAATTTACTTTCCTCTCAGCTGGCTTTATTTTCCTTTCTTTGCTAGTCATAGAAGGGGGTTTATTGGCTTCTATTTCAGCTCCCACCCCAAGTGAGTTTATTATCCTGGCCCATTTACTGGCAGCATGGATGAGATGAACTCAGATATCTATGGGGAAACTGTTGTCTTTCTGCTTCTTTGACTTGCCCTGGGGAAATTTATGGTTTAAGGGAAAAAAAGGTTGCTTCCCATGAAAGGTGGGAGGAAATGAGAACTGGGCCTATGTGCAGTACAAATGGAAGGAAAGGAAACTTGGGACCCTTTCGTGTGAAGGGTCTCGAGGGCAAAGGAGCATGAGATCAAAGAATGAGGATGACAGGGAAGGAAGTAGACAATGAGGCTGGTGGGGGATGGGGGAACTGGGTGGATTTGTTATAAGGACAGGGCTAAAAATAGGTCAGCATGAGGAATTCAGGCCCATCCACCCAAAGGACCAGGCAGGCACCAGCATTATTTCACAGGTCAAATGCTAGGACAGACTATATAATGCCTTTATCTGATCTTAGCCTCTTCTCATTTCATCTCTCTATGCTTTCCTCCTCCTAAACTCATACTTTGTTTTCATTGTGATCTCCCATCCTCTCACCCTTCAGTTCTTGACCAGTCTACCCACCCTTGATCTAGCTCTACTCTTTTCCCATCCCAGTCTCAACTTCCTAGTGAGCCAGTTTAAGTTGATACCATCCTGGCCTCTCAAATCACTTGCTCCCTTGTCCTGCCATCCACCTCCTCTGCTTCTACTCATCCGCTATTGAATGAAACTGGACAAAAATCACCCAAAGGTAGTGACAAATCCACTACGAATTCATGTTACCTGATTTCAAATGGTCCCTCATTTCTCCTCTTCTGCTAACTGATTCTCATTCACACTCTCACATTGCTATTCCAACGTCTCTTCATGTTTCCCATAGCATCCCTTCTTTAGATGCTGTCAGCTGAAGTCCTTGCCTCATTCGTTCTTTTTCTTTTAAAAAATTTCAATTACATGTAGAAACAATTTTTGACAATCATTTTCTGTTAGCAATTCAGATTCTCTCTCTCCCCTCCCATCCAGGTGGCAAATAGTCTGATATAGGTTATACCAGTGCTTGCATGCAATACTATTTCCATATTTGTCATGCTGTAATAGAAGACATATCACATACAATAAAAAGCTCAGGAAGGAAATAAAATGGAAGATAACAAGCTCTGATCTGCAATCAGACTCCAATAGTTCCTTCTTTGGCTGTGAATAGCATTTTTCATCATGAGTCCCTTGTGGATATCTTGGAAAATTGTTTTGCTGATAATAGTTTAGTCCTTCACAGTTAATTATCATAAAATATTTCTTACTGATACAGTGCTCTGGTTGTGCTCAATTCACTTTGCATCAATTCATATAAGTCTTTCCAGGATTTTCTGAACTCATCCTGCTCTCATTTCTTATGGCACAATAGTATTCCAGTACCACCATATACCATTACCTGTTTAATCATTCCCCAATTGATGGACACTCCCTCAGTTTCCAATACTTTGCCACTACAAAAAGAGCTACTAAAAATATTTTGGTATAGGTAGGTCCTTTTCTTTTACCTTGGGTCTTTTTGGGATACAGATCTAGTAGTAGTATTTCTGGGTCAAAGTATATGTATAGTTTTATTACCCGTTGGGCATGGTTCCAGATTGCTCTCCAGCAAGGTTGTATTGGTTCACAGTTCTGCCAACGGTTGTATTAATGTCCCATTTTCCCCACATTTCCTGCAACATTGGTCATTTTCCTTTTTTATAATATTAGTTAATCTGAAAGATGTGAGGTGGTATCTCAGAGTTTTAGTTTTCATTTCTCTAATCAATAGTGGTATGAAGCATTTTTTCACATGACTATAGATAGTTTGAATTTCTCCCTCAGAACTGCCTGTTCACACACCTCATTCTTTACTGAGAAAATCAAGCTCCCTCTTTTCCCCAACTCACAATCCTTTGACAGGATTCCATGTCATTTCCTCCCTTAATCTAGTCTCTGATGGAGTGGTAGCCCTTTCTAATTGGAAAGGTCAGTTTGTCTATATCAAGATTGGCTAAAATTTTCAAGTTCACATACCCAAACTGCAATTTCAAGCTGCCTGTGAGCCAACCCCCTCCCCCAATTACCCCAGAGAACGGAGGGAGGAAGTGCTCACTTTGGACAGTTGTATGGAGAGGCTGGGGCATGCAAAAAATGTTCTCAGGTGCAGGGAAGAGGGGAACAGAGCAGCTCCTCTGGGCTGGATGAGCACCTGTGCCAATACTTTGCCAACACTAGTCTATATGTACTTTGGTGTCCCCACTTTCATTTCTTTTATCTTTCCAACTTTCAATTTCTCCTTATCTATTGGTTCCTTCCCTACTATCTCCAGACACACCTAATCTTCTCCATTTTTAAAAAACCTTCACTAGATCCCACCATTCCTGCTAGCTATCAGTCTCTATCTTTCATTCCTTTCTCAACCAAACTCTTTGAAAAAGCCAGTTAAATTGTGCCTCCATGTCTTCTCATCTCATTCTCCTCTAAACCCTCTATAACCTTGATTCTTACTTCATTACCTAACTGAAGGAACTTTTTTCAAAACAAGCAATGATTGCTTCATTGGCAAATCTGAAAGACCTCATCCTTCTTGTTCTTTCTGGAGTATTTGACATTATTGAACATGCTCCTGCATAGTCTCTCCAATCTGAGTATTCATGACACTGCTTTCTTTCTCAGTTTCATTTATTGACTCATCATTCATGCCATTCTTATTAACTTAGAATATGCCAAAAGGTTCTGTCCTCAGCCCTCTTTTCTCTCTGTACTCCCTTGGTGAGCAAAGATCAACTTCCATGATTTCAATTATCATCTCTATGCAGATGACTCCCAGAACTCTACAGCCAGTCCTGAGCTTTGGTCCCACACCACCAACTCTTCTTAAACATTTCCAACAAGATGTCCTGAGGCATTTCCAACTCAACATGTCCCAAATTAAATTAGACATTTCCCCACTAAACCCTCATCACTTCTCACCTGGATTATTGCAAATGTCTACCAATTGGACTTCTGATTTCCAATGTCTTTCTCCTTATTCATTCTTTACACAACTGGCACAATAACATTTTCTGATCAAAGATCTTAAGGGGATCCCTTTTACCTCTACGTTAAGGCACAAATTCCTTAGCTTGGCATTTAAAACCCTTCATAACATGCTTCATTTTGTTTCCAGGCTTATTTCATATCATTCCCCTATATTCCAGCCAAAATGGTCCATTTTATATTCTCTGACCTTGGCATTCTTCTCACTTGTGAACCTTTGTGCAGGCTGTGTTTCATGTCTAGAATTCATTTCCTTTCCAGTCTACCTCTTCAAATTCTTTATTTCCTTAAGGGCTTAGCTCATGGCCTTTCTTGATCCCCCTAAACATTAGTTCTCTTTGAGGACAGGAACTGTTTTTTTCTTTGTTTATACAAATTTTGCCCTTGCATTACAAGCATCTCCAATAGTGCTTCTTGGACCAGATTGGATTGGATTGGATCACAATCAGCTATTTGATCAAGCACATGTTCCCTGGGCCCAGTTTCTCAAAGTGAAAATGATGATAATAATGAGTAGAATACCCTTGGTGTTGAGCTCTATCTTGGCTTGAATACTAGAAATAATGGACTTCCAATATTTAAGGTCCTAATTTTGTGACAGCAAAGCATTGGAAAGAAAGTAGATACTAATTGATTAGAAAATAGCTGAAAAAATTGAGGTACATGAATGCAATGGAATATTACTAAATTAAAAGGAATGATAAGTATAATGAATATAAAAAAGCATGGGAAGACTTATATGAACTGATGCAAAGTAAAATAAGCAGAACCCAGAAACTAATTTACATAGTGACTACAACAATGTAAATTGGAAAGAATTCTCCCTCACTCACATATATATCAAAAGTGATGTTTCAAAATTACAAAAAGCAAATATGGCTCAAAAGAAAAGACGCACCCAATCTACCCTTTTGAAAAGGTGGAGATTCACAAGTATTGTATTTTATATTTTCATACTTTTTCCATGAATTAATTATCGTTTTGACTTTTAACTTTATTTTTATCTTTAAGAAGGCTATTTGTTATATTGGATAGCTCTTGGATAGAAAGAAAGATAAGGACACTAGGAGAAACTATGGTGCTGTAAAAAAACAAAAGACATGGGGTCAACTAGGTGGCTCAGTAGATTGAGAGCCAAACCTAGAGATGGGAGATACTGGATTCAAATCTGGCCTCAGATACTTCCTAGCTGTGTGACCCTTGGGCAAGACACTTAACCACCATTGCCTAACACTTAAAGCTTTTCTGCCTTGGAACCATACATGGTATTGCTTCTAAAACAGAAAGTAAGGGTTTATTTTTTTAAAAGACATCAATTAAAACATAAAAAAAGAAGTAATGGACCAAAAAATGTGTGTGGGGAGGTTTGAGGAAATCCTAGAAGGAGAAGGTTTTCTCATTGGAGGGACTTCAGCTGCCACCTAGTCTAACCTATACTCTAAAAGAATACTCGTTACTATGTACTAAATAGTCATCCAATCTCTTCTTGAAGATCTCCAATGAAGGGTAACCCACCATACCCCCAAGGGTAAAATCATCCCATTTGGGGTGATTTTAATCATAAGGACATTTTCCCTAATATTAAGGCTGAATTTGCCTTGCCCCTTCCATTTATTGTTTCTGGTTCCATCATCTGGGAACAAACAGGGTAAGTCCCGTTCTTCTTCCTTATTCATCAAATACTTGAAGGCAGCTAGCATATTTGTACCTTGTGCAGACTTAATGTATTGTGGCTCAGAAGGATGAGCATTCTGAGCAACTGACCAGTTTGTCTGAAAAGAAAAATGTTGATGTTTTAATGGGCTAATCAATGATATGGCAGCCCCAAAGACCCAAGTTGATCTTTGACTTCATGAAGATAGGCAGAATACAGAAGGAAGGATAGTCTCATTGTACTCTACCTTCCTCAAACGATATTTCTGAAAGGACACCAGAAAGTGCTGCAGAGTATTCAAGGAGGGAAGCCAGGATGATGTACCGCCTTGAGGTTGTTATATAAGGAGGATTAGCTGAAGGAACTAGAGATGTCTATTCTATAGAAAGGAAGACTCAGCAGGGCCATGATAGTTCTTTGTAAATACCTATAAAGTTGTCATGTGGAAGAAGGATTCAATTTATTCTGTTTAGCCCCAAAGAAAAACTAGATAGGAACAATGGGTGGAAATTGCAGAGGCAGATTTTATTTTATTATGAGGAAAAGCTTAATAATTTGACTTATTTTAAAGTAGAATATGCTATCTTTGAAGGTAGTGGATTACTCCTCATTTGAGGACTTCAATCAAAGGTTGGAAGGCCACTTGCCATGATGACGTAGGGGGAATTTTTTCAGATATGGGGTAGACCAGATGGTCCTGAGGTATCTTCTAACCATAAGATTCTTCAATTCTATGATTAGGGTCAGTCCCCAAGATACCACCATGGGTTGGGTGGTTTTTTTTTTTTTTTTTGGTTGCCTTAGCTACAGACTCCAGTCAACTGTTTATTCTTTAGATCTGTGGTTCCAGAGTCAACCACTAAGACTAGAAATGACCAATTTAGCCCCCCACTGTTGAATCACTGTGTTGCAAAGACAGGCTGAGACTGGCTGTCTGCCTTAGACAGCTGGGGCTGAGCAACATCTTTCCAAGGTAGCAATAGCCAACAGTGTCAAGAAAGGAACTCAGGAGTGATTCCAAAAAGTGTTTCTGAGAAAAATGGGCCAGAATACTGGTAATTTAGGGAGGGTGTTGCTGGGGAAAAGGACGGAACAGGAGGATTTGCAGCAAGAGGGATTTAGATTTGACTTGAAGTATTTCCTGGCTGTCTGAGTTGTTTGCAGCTGAATGAGGTGACTGAAAATAACTATGGAAACTTCAATCCCTGATATCAGTTGAACTGGGCTGGTGTATGTATAGCCCTACATGGAGGCTATGTGGGGAAAGACTATGTGAACAATATAGCTTAGTAGAAAGTGCACTGTATTTGTAGTAAGAGAACTTGGGTTCAGAGAAAGGTTATGCTATGTGAATTATTAGCTATGTAACTTGAAGCAAGTTCCTGCATCTATCTGGACCTCCATTTCCTTATCAGTCAAACAAGAAGTTAGGATTAGAGGGTCTCAAAGGTCTCTTCTAACTCTAGATCCTATTATCCTATGCATAGTCTTGTGTAGCAGGCCTAGTCCTTGAAAGAATGTACCCACCTAGGGAATTTTATTTATATATATTTAAGGCAAACCCCTATTTTGAATACTTAGTTATGAAAGATTTTATTTTTATTCATCACATTCAAGAAACTCAAATTTAACTAAACTCAAATCTTGAGAAAATTAAGTTAAATTTTATTTTAAAAAGAGACAAAATGCTAGTTTTTTTGAGACATTAGGATGTGCTTGTGCATACCTGGAACATAGATGTATGTGCATCTATGATCCTGTGATTTCTTAGTCTCCTAGAACTCTGGGATATAAGGATCAGGTGAAGGAGGGCTCACTAATCATTATGTATTGAATTTTCTAGGTGGACAGTAGCAGAGAGTTCAAGATGAGTGGATATGATTAGTATGGGCTATAGTCTTCCAACTCAGGAAATATGTCAGTATTTTTTTTAAACCTTTACCTTCCGTCTTGGAGTCAATACTGTGTATTGGCTCCAAGGCAGAAGAGTTTTAAGGGTGGGCAATGGGGGTCAAGTGACTTGCCCAGGGTCACACAGCTGGGAAGTGTCTGAGGCCGGATTTGAACCTAGGACCTTCCGTCTCTAGGCCTGGCTCTCAATCCACTGAGCTACCCAGCTGACCCCCTGTCAGTATTTTTTTAAATTACAATTTTGAAGGAACAGAAATCCTTTTTTCTCTCTCCTATCCTACGGCAGGGTTAGGGAATAGACAGACACACACAAACAAACAACAAATTCCTTGTTACAAATATACATAGTCAAGCAAAAACAAATTTCCTCATTGGCTATGTTAAAAAAATATGTCTCATTCTATACTTGTAATGCTTCATTTTTCTGTGGGAAGGTCGATATGACGCTTCATCATCAGCTCTCTGGAAGCATGGTTAGTCATCGCATTGATCAAAGTCCTTATCATTTTCAGTTAGCTGTTTTTTACAGTGTCCTTATTGTCATGATTGTTCCCCTACTTCTGATTACTTCATTCTTAATCAGTTGATATGAATCTTCACAATTGTTTATTTTTATAATACTGATGCTATAGCATAAATTATTCTGTTCACTTCATTCTGCATTAATCTGTCTCTCTTTGAAATTGTTTCCTCATTTCTTATAGCACAATTGTATTCCATTACATACATTTACCATAATTTGGTCAGTCCTTCAGTGGATTTGTGATTTTTTGTAAATTGTGGGTTCCCATTCCACTCTCTCAGCTTGGATCCTACTTTTGATACTAACTGTGTGACCTTGAGTAAGTCATTTTATCTTTGGCTCTCAGTTTCTTCCTCTGTAAAATTAGAAAGTTAAATGAGATTAATCTTTGAAGTCCTTTTTAATTTCACATCAAGGCTCAAGTTAAACACTACCTCATTGGTTGCCCTGTTCCTTCTCTGAACTTCTTTTTCTGAAAATATTTTAAACTCTAGCACATAATCTAGTTCCTAATTTAAAAAAAAGTGTTTTGTATCATGCCCTAATTTTTCCATATGAATTAGTTTAGTTTTCCCAACTCGATTATGATCTCCTTATGGGCAAAGAATGTGTTGGGCAACATGCTAGATATATACAGTGAGTATCAGAGCTCTGAAACAATGCCCATTGCTAATACTTCTGATGCCACCCTTGACTCAGATCTCCTTGCCCCAGCCTCAGGCTACTTAGCCCAACATCTGCACTGAAGCCTGGCCATCAACTGACCCTTCTGCATACTCGTTATCACCACTAGTTGGCTTGCTCATGCTTGTCCTCTGATCTACTACTGGTCAAGTTCTAGAGCTCAGATTGTGGTGGCTACCATGGGAAAGAACTGGGTGAAGTTTTTCCTGCCTCTATTAGACCAATCTTTCATTACACAGTTTTCTCATAGTAGATACAAAAATTGTCATTTCTTGAAATAAGAAATACAGATCTGCCTTTGGATGAAACTAGACACAAAAGTTATGACTTTTTTCCTCCTTGCAGTTTATGCATTGCAACATTATATTGGGCATCAGTTTGGGACACTTTAATCTTTCTCTTCCTTTCTCCTCTTGTCTGTCTCTGTCTCTTACTCCGTCTACCCATCTAATAAACTGTGGATCTGCCAGGCATAACTGGAAAAAACTAGACTTTTTCTGCTTTTTATATTTGAATCTGCCTTTACCAATCTTTCTAGGCATAGAGGTACTGAATGTCAGAGGACCAAGGAACTCCCACCACTACCCCACTGGAAGGTTGGTCTGGGAAGGGGCTGTCCTGTCCTTGCAGAATTCCTCTGATGTTTTCAAATTCCAGCCAGGACCTTTTTTTCCTTTTCCATTCCAAATAAGGAAATGGGTTCCTCAAGGATCTGGGCAGTGGATTTGAAGCAAGTATAAACAGGGCTGTGCCAGCAAGTCCCATTCTTTGGGAATTCCAACTGATCTGAGAAATCTCACAGTCCTGGACCTCTTTTTCCCCCCCTTTTGGGGTTGTTTGGTTCAGCTAAAAAGACAAATACTTTTAGCTGGGAACATATTTGTATAGAAACTGGAAGCCTAGACTTTGAAGATTCCAAATTATTTGGCAAAAGCCCCTACTTATTGGACCTTGCCCACACTTATATGGTGGCTCCTTGTGGTAGTCTTTATAAGTGATATTTATTAAGCATCTACTGTATAGAGAGCATCTATTTCAATGTTTCACGTACATCATGGGGGGAATACATAAGGTCAAAACAACTTATTATAACTCTTGCACTTCAGGGCCATGATGTTCTTTCCTTTCTTCATCCATCTCCTCTTACATATAGGTTTCTGTGGGGAAGATTTCTCAGATGGGTTACCTGGGCTTATTCCTCTCCTTACATCAAATCGATGAGGCTGGCTCTTTTCTTGACTCACGGATGTGACTCAATGCCTGTGATTGATTTGGACTGATCTCTTCATAGTACAACATTTCAAAGTGTTCCTTTCCTTTCCTTTCCTTTCCTTTCCTTTCCTTTCCTTTCCTTTTTTTCTCTTCTTAACCCTTACCTTCTGTTTTGGAGTCAATACTGTATATTGGCTCCAAGGCAGAAGAGTGGTAAGGGCTAGGCAATGGGGGTTAAGTGACTTGTCCAGGGTCACACAGCTGGAAAGTGTCTGAGGTCAGATTTGAACCTAGGACCTCCTGTCTCTCAATCCACTGAGTCACCCAGCTGCCCCCTGGACTGTTTCTTGATGAATGAGTAGCCCCACTATAAGACACCGTAGCCAATGGGGAGAGGAAGAAAGAAATACCTTCCACTCCCCAAAGAAATGAGGAAATATTCCCTTCTAATGGCTGGGTTCTTCTTCAATAACTATATTCCTCAGAATTTTCTCCTGCCTTAACTCCTTATACACTATATCTCTTTTTTTTAAGGTTTGGCTGGACCTTTAGCTAACCAATACTAGTTACCCACTAATTCCATCTATTAGTATATTTCATCGCATCTTATAAAAAGGTAATAGAATGTAGACCATTTTTGTACTTCATCAAATATCTTAATACCTCTCTTTGTTACTTACCCTTTATCACCTGTGATTTTATCAAGTAGTCAGGGATTGGTGGGAGTTTGGGGTAGGAGTGGTGGAATAAATCAGTTGATCACACTCCCTCTTCCAGTCAAACTGGATAACTATGCCTGCTTTCCTCCTATGTCTGTGACGTATATCTTCTTCATCTCCTCATCTGCTAGAATTCCCAGCTTCTGGGTACAGCTCAGGTACCATGACCTAAAGGAGGCCTTTCTGATCTCCCCACTTATCCAGTGTCTCTCTTCTCTTGAAATCACTTTAGGTCACTTTGTATATACTTGGTATTTATCTATATGTATACATGTTGTATCCCCCTAGTAAAATATAAGTTCTTTGAGGGTAGGGATTATTTTGGGGTTGGGGGTGTTTTCCAAAAGAGTTGTGTGTGTGTCGTTGTATTCCTGGCAACTAGGAGGTACTTTGCTCACAGTAGGTAAAATTTGTATTGAATTGAATTAGGAGAATGATAAGTGAAAGGGTTGGGCTAGGAGAGGGCCTCTTTTGGGCCCAGAGAGGATTGGTTAGAGGATAGCCAAAATTTTGGTCAAAAGAGGCATGACAGAAGAAGTTGAAGACTGTGTAGCTTGAGAGAGAGGCTAGATCTTGGGAAACTGATACCTGGAAAAAGAGGGAGCAAATATGAAATTTGTCCTTAATCACATATTGCTCGTAATATTAGCAAGGCTCTACTCCTGGCGAGACCATTAGCAGCCAAGCCTGCTCTAGTACAGGGGGTTAGGCCATTAACATTAACAATTTCTGCCATTCTATAAGTGTGATCTTGAGGAAGTAATTTTCCCTCGATGGGGGGTGGGGGTGGGGAAACCATCTCCTCATGTGCATAATAAAAGGGTTGGGCTTGATAATGTCTAAAGACTCTTCCAGCTCTAACTTTTGTGGTTCTTTGATTCAATGTTGTCCATCCACTAGCCTCATTCTCCTACACTCTGAGAAAATGTTACTCAATGATATAATGCAAACATGAAATGTATAAAACACTTCAGCCCTCTGTTAGATATTGCCAGGGAAAGAAGAAGTGAAGCCATTCCAGCCTCCAAAGAACGTCACAACAGAACCACAGTGGTGTGAGATCAAGGAGAAAGGAGACCCAGTGGGTTCCTGGACCCTGTCTCTGCTATTACCAGACTTAGGACCTCAGGCAGATCATCAGAACATCAATTTCCCAGCTGTCAAGTAGAGATACTAATACTTGCCTAATAGATGCTCAGAATTTCAGAGCTTGGAGGGACATTAAAAGTTTATTCTCCCTAAACTCATACCTAAGCAAGCTAACCTTCTACAAAATGCTTCCACAGGTGATTGTGCTTAGCAGGCTTCCATTCAAATCCTCCTGGGTTACTTTATGAAGGTGTGGTGACTTGGTTTCTCAAAGGCTATGCTAGCCAAGCACTAATTCTGGCAAGTCTTATCAACTGGAAAGGTTGTCTCTTGTCTGAGGAATAGCTCAGTTTGGAGGAGCTCATTTATCAGAAGGTTGGCCTTAAAGTTATGTGGCTATAGTAACAAATGCATGGAATGATCTACTAAGTTTTTGAGGGGCCATAGTTATTGTCAATGGTAGGGGGAGACCTTAACTCATGAAATTATGAATTTATTAATATCATTACCACAGTTACCAACCCCGATGGATAGATAGATAGATAGACAGACAGACAGATTAGATTAGATAGATAGATAGATAGGTAGGTAGGTAGATAGATAGATAGATATAGACAGACAGATTAAATAGATAGATAGATAGACAGATAGATAGATAGATAGATAGACAGATGGGCAGATGGATAGAGCATTTAAGTGCTTATTATGTTCCAGGCACTAAGCTAAGCAAAGGAGATAAAACTATAACCAAATTCTATTGGAGGAAAACAACATTAAGTTGAGCAGGTGAGCTGGAAATAGGATTGGGAACAGGAGGTAAGGCTCACTTTATAGAATCCAAGATGGTTCCAGAGACAGAATCAAAGGTTCCAGTTGGGAGGAGGTGTGAATGGTTAGGAAATGGCCAGGAAACTCCTTTGATGTTTTACAGGAGGTCTCAGGAAATGTAAGAATGTTTATACAAGGTCTTTTAAGAATGAGCTGGTGAATAACTTTAGGGAGATGAAAAGTGAATTAACTTGGTTAGACTAGGGAGATGAGGGCATTCTTCAAACATGTTAAATGATTATTGAGGTGCAATGCTAGGATCTGGGCATTCAAATACTGATAAAACACAGACCCTGCTCTTAGAAAGCATACCTATGCAAGGAAAGGCATAGATAAATAAATATGAAGTGGGGGAAAATATTATAATTGCAAAGGAGAAGCCCAGGTAAAGTGTTATAAGGAATTTGAGAAGAATCAAATTGGCAGGCATTTAATAAGCCCCTTCTGTGTACCAGACATTGTGTTAGGTCCTGAGACTTGTTGTTCCATTTCAAAGAGAACCAATGACATCACAGGATGATGTCTTGAATCCTGAGTGAATTAGATTTAAGGGAGGCAGGGTTTCAAAGTCTTCAGCCTCACTCTCTTTTCCAGAGTCATCAAAATCCAGTGCTAAGACAAAAGTCAAGATAACTAGTGATGGCCCAGGATGTGGTGGATTACCTTGGTGTCTTCCATGTCTGACCAAGCTTTAAAAGGTCCTTCAGTCACCTTCATGGCTCTTAGAACAAATTGTTCTTACCCATTCTACCAGGGAAAGTCTTCACATGATTGGGTAGATATTCCCCTAACTCACTGATGGATTTATGGACTAAACAATAAGAGCCATAAAAGACCTTAGAGCTCCCCTAATCCATTCCACTAATTTTACACAAAAAGAAACTGAGGACCAAAAGAGATTAAGTGTTTTGCATAAAGTCATCCAGAGAGTTAATGGCAGTGTTAGGATTTCAACCTATGGCCTTTGGTTCCAATACAGCACTACCAAACTGCTTTCCTAGATTTTGATGGTGATTTTGTGTCTCTGTAGTACTTTGGACTAACCTGGGTTTGGTATTCTTTCTCCTCTAGTCCATCTATTGCAGAGGGAATATATTTTCAAACCATAGCAAAAGGAGCAGAGAGAGAAGAAGAAGAGGAAGTAGAGGAAGGAGGGAAGTTTCCATGGCTCGATTTGGAAAGATTGCTCATAGTAGAGAGTTTAGTTTCATCAGGGGAATCTGGAAGTTAATAGCTAAAGTGTGATTCTTGGTAGTGCAGTAATCTGGTGTACAAATAACTTTTTCTCTAGGTGTGTCTTCAGCCTTGAGGCATGGAAGACCAGCATTTTCAGACACCAGATGGCTGGCTGGCTGTTGGCTGCAACTCATGTATCTTGCTATGGTCTGGAGCTGAGAAGAGGATGGATGATATCTTTTAGACTAAACGAATGCCTTTAAATGATTGATTCCTCCAGCCTGATGTCCATGTCCTCTAGTTGGGGAGGAGCTGATCAAGGAAAACATGCCAAAATTCTAAAGAAAAAAAATCCCTTGGTTCTAAATGACAGTTTTTAAATTTCCAAGTTTTTTTTTTTTTTTAAGCTCCATTTGTGATTAAGTGGAAGGACAATGGAATTGGAGTTAGAAGGTCTGGTTTCACATCCCAATAGTTACTTACTAGCTGTAAGCAAGTAATTTCACTCCCTATGTATGCCTTGGTTCCCCCTGGGATAGTAAACAAAGGAATTGGTCATGATGACCTCCAACTCTGCAAACTAGGCTCCTAAGTTAGTTTTGCATACCACAGTATTCCATGCCTTTCAGATACTGAGAGAACTTCATATTGGCTTTTGACTAGAAAAGAAGCCTGATTAGTGTCTCTGAGTGAGTCATTCTGAAGAGTCTGAGGCCCTCCCATGATGCTCAACTAATGCCAACCACCAGAGTCTTGTCTACTTGTGGAGCACCATGGACAGTCTGTCTCCTTTTTCATTTAAACATGTTAGTGTTTCAGTGGGTGTGGACTTCAAGGTTTTCTTTTTGTTGACAATAATGAGATCATCTAGATAATTATCATTTGATTTTTCACTTGACCGGAGAGGGGAAGATTAGAGAAAAGTTAAGGAGCTTTGATTGTTTTCTGTTACCCATTTATTTAGGGAAAGCAGTGGGAGAATGTGAAGGGGAGAGATAAAATATTTAACTATTCCAATTGTCTAAAGTGAGATTTTCAAACTCCAGGCTAAGTGTTATGATTTTAGTCAGAAGTACAAGAATTTATGGAGATAATCTAGTCCACTGCTACATTTTACAGAAAAAGAAACTGAGGACTATTTACAGCAGGAAAATGGCTTGCCCAACATTACAGAGAGTTTGTGATAGAGTTGGATTTAGAAGTGAACTTCCACCCTAAAATCTTTTCTCGAACCCAAGGCCAAGATAAGCTTTACCTGTTTGCTCTTCTTCCAAGATGACCCAGTGTACTCCCTGTTTCTTAAGTAGGGTCAGATAACTCTCTGCTTTTCTTAGATGATTAGACTGAAACCTGCTCTAACAAGCCTAACTCCATCCCAAACCCAAGACATCCAGTGTTCTCCACTGATCTGAGGCAGGCCTGAACTTCCTACATTCTCCATTCTTTTGGGTTAAGACATTAAAAGCCCTTGCTAATGTGAAAACATTCTCAGGGAAAGGAAATACTTTCACCCCCTGTAAGCCATCCACCTTAGTTTTGTTGTCTTTTTCTGACAAGAAACTTGTGAAGGAGGTGGTACACGTATTGCTATTATAGTTTACCCATGAAGAAACCGAGTTTATGAAGGTTAAGTGACTGGCCCAAAGTCATAGAGCTCATTAGTTTCAGTGCAGGTTTCAAAAAATCACATGGGACAAACAGAGTTTCTTGCCATTGTTCTTAAAATCTGTTTAAGCATCATCTACTGAGGTTAGAGGTTTTCAGTCATTCTGATGACTGAAATTCCTAATGATATGAATTCTCAGGGATGGTTGTTCCCATTGAAAGTTGGCAGTGCCCGGATGAAAATCCATAATATATGGAATTATTTGAGGGGTGTGGCTTCTGCCACTAAATTTCCCATTAACCTAAGATAATGTTGAAATTCTCACATTTTTCAATATTTTAGATAAAAGAAGTCAAGACCTTTCAAAAATGGAAATGTCTTTGGGAAGGGGAAACACATACACCTATTATTAGCCATTAATACTTTGGCTTATATAACCAGTCTTGTAGCAGAATCCTAGAGTAAATTTTAATATAAGTCAAGAAGCAATTATTAAACTGAGAAGCATTTATTAAACTTCTACTATGTACCAGGTCCTGTACTAAGTGCTAGAGATACAAAGCAAGGCAGAAAATAGTCCTTGTTCTCAAAGGGTTCACAGTCTAAAGGGGGAGACAACATGGAAACAACTATATGACAAACAAATATATATGTATATGTACACACACATATATAGTTCTTGTTGATAATAATGAGATTGTCTAGATAATTACCATTTGGTTTTTCAAATGATATAACATACACATATATGAGAGTGAGATATATTATATATACATGTATACACACATATATGAGAAACTGGTAAAACTGATCAGCAGATTAGCTAAACCAGGTTGAGGGAAACTAATAGGCCTCAAATCTGTTGGTAATTTTGGGTATATCTTCTCCAACCATGTGTAGATTGCCCCCTGCAAAATGGAAGGAGCAGAACAATTTGCTCCAATGGCCATTAAAGTGGCTAGAAAAGGCACCAAGGAATGCTTAGAGCTTGATCAAACATCAAAGATGCCAAGGTCATTCACTGCATCCTGAGCCATCATGGGTCCTCTTGACTGTTGTCTTGGCACTGGACTTAGAAGACTCTGGAAGAAAGAATGATGTGTAAGGAATATAATTAAGGGTTTGACTAAAATATATGAGAATTCTAAGATAATACTGTAATCGCCGATTTTAAAATTAATACAGCCCAAGTCAAAATGACTTTTAGCAGCTTATATTAAAAAAAAAAAAGGTGAAGAGAGTGAAAGTAGAGAAATGTGAAAGAGGATAGAGTAAGAAGTCTAGATTAGCACCCTAAATGTTGCTTTGGTCCCCGGCTCAACCCATGCAGGGCTCGTCAACCCCTTAGCCAGAGGACTTGGTGTTGAATTAAGCAAGGGTTCAACCCGTGAGGCCTCCTCCAAGAAGGGGAGGCCTCTCTGGAATTAATCTCTCCAGAAGCCAGGAAAGGAAGATCAGCTTTTCATTTACCCAGGTGAAGCTCCAAAGGAGAAGATTCAGGAGCAGTCTTGCCAAAAGCAGTCCAAGAGCCAGAGTCCCAGGTTCAAGCTCCTCCATGCCCAAGATTCAGGATGAAGACTTCTAGCATAGGAAGTTCATCATCTTTTATAGTCCTTTTTTTTTACATCCCTTCCTATCCCTTCCTCCACTTTATGGAGACCAATTGCAGTCTTTAAATTTGGGGGCAGTGTTTGTAGGTTCTACCTCTCATCCTATGAGGGTGTGAATCTTATCAAAAGATTCACAAGTTTCTGACTGATTGAGTTGAAAGGGTAGAGCTCTCTAAGTGGCTTGAAAACTCCCCCACCTAGTGCCAAGTAGGGGTGTTTAAGCTTTGGTTGATTAATTCAAAAATAGGCAAGGGGGAGAGTCGATCCCATCTTAATGGAGGCTAATGACCTTGTGCAACTCTGCCTCACTTAAATTCAACTCACTCTTGAGTCAAGAAATCACCCTGTAATGGTCCTCTTCAAAAACAAAGGATGAACAATATGAACATATATAATCAATAGAAAGAAGGCACTAGCATTTAAGAGGAACAACAAAAAACTCTTGCAGAAGTTAGGATTTTAGCTGCAACCTGAAAGAAGCCAGAGAAGCCAAGGGATACAGATGAGGGAGGAGGGAATTTGAAGCATAGATTATAACTGGTGAAAATGCATGGAGTTGGGCAATGACATGTCTTCTTCAAGGAATAGCGAGGAGGCAATGTCACTGGATTAAAAAGTATACAGAGAGGAAAGTTTAAAAAGACTAGAAATGGAGGATAAGGCTTAAAGGGCTTTAAAAGCAAAAGCAAAAGAATTTTATATTTGTAGGTAATGGAGAATTCCTAGAATTTATTGAATGGGGGTGGCATAGTAACATGGCCAGACCTATTTTAGGAAGATCATTTTGATTGCCGAGTGAGGATAGCTTGGAATAGGAAGGGACTTGAGGTAGGAAGACTAACCAGAAGGTGACTGCAAAAATCTAGGCATGAGATGATTTATTGTTGTTTTTCCTTCATTCTTCGTTTTCAGAGAGAACCAATGATATCACCTGCGTGGCACAGAGAATAGAAGGCTGAGCCTGGAGTCAGGAAGACCTGAGTTCAAATCTGGTTTCAGCCCCTTACCAGCTATGTGATCCTGGGTTAGTTGTTCAACCATATTTGCCTCAGTTTCTTCATCTGTAAAATGAGATGGAGAAAGAAATGGTAAACCACTCCAGTATCTTTGCCAAGGAAATCCCAAATGGAGTTCTGAAGAATCAGACATAACTGAAGTGACTAACCGCAAAAAAAAAAAAAAAAATGACATGATGGAGATAATGAGAGCCTGTACTTGGGTGCAGATGACATAGGCAAGTTTGAAAGGAAGAAGCAATAGGACTTGGCAATTGATTGAAAACAGAGGGTGAGAGTGTGAGAAGCCAAGGATAATATTTAGTTATAAGCCAGGGTGACTAGGAGGATGCAGTGCCTTCAAGAGAAATATAAAAGTTGGAGAAAAAAAGTTTTGAAAGGAAAGATAATGTTTTCTATCTTGGATATATATAGTGTTTAAGTTGTCTGTGAGAAATCTAATTTGAGGTGTTTAGTAGACAGATGGAGATAGCAGAGTGGAGGTGAGGAGAGAGGTTAGGGCTGGATAAATAGATCTAAGATTTATCTACATAGAAATGATAATTGAATCCATGGGAGCTGATGAGATCTCAAGAGAAATAGTGTAGGGGAAGAAAAGAGCATTCAAGACAGAGCATTGGGAGATGGGAGGGACATTCATAGTTAGTGAGGGAGACTGGATGAAAATCCAGAAAAGAAGACCGAATGGTCCTCAAATAGGAGGAGGACTAGAAAGAGATCAGTGTCATTAAAATATGGAGAAGTGAGTATCAAGTAGAAAACGATGATCAAGAGTGTCAAAGGCTAGAGAGGGATTAAGAAGGATGAAGATTGAGAAGAGACTATTCCATTTGGCAATTAAAAGATCACTGGTAACTTTGGAGAGAAGAACATTACTGGGCACCCTAGGGAAGTTGGTCCTGGATAAATACAATGCTGAAAGGGAAGAAGTTTCAGAAAACATGGGGGTAGACTATAAGAGAGTATGTAGGTAGGTAGGTAGAGATAGGAAAGCACCAAGTAATTATAATTCTCATCTGTATAGCACTTTGAGATTTGCAAAGTGCTTTCCTCCTAATACTCTTGTGAGGTAAGTATTACAAATGGGAATTATTAACCTCATTTAACAAGTAAGGAAACTGAGGCTCCAAGAGAAAAGCTACTACAATACTCCAATGAATCTCTGATCTCATCAATTTGTATATTCCCTCCAACAATGTAGACTGCCATCCATCCATACTTAGCTGTCATCTAACACTCTTATCTCTGTCCTCCCATAAGCTCACCACAAGAGTCTACACAATATTCTGTGTTTCTTTCTTGCTTTCTCTTAAACATCTCAGATAACAGTGGTTCATAGGGGCTGGTCAAGTGGTTAGATCCCTCTCTCACCAGTCCATCTTCTTTTGAGATCATCTGTTTCCTTGATGACATCCTTTACACCACTTTCCCCATATAATTCCATGTTTGTAATGTGTTGTGGTCTTCTTAAGACTAACATGACTTCTCGGTTGCTCTTTGTATAATCCTTAGCTTTTATCCTTTAGACACTGTGGTCTTCCATGACTGGAAGCCATTCAGAATCAACAGATGAATATTTTTCTTTTTTTAAAAATGGGCCTCAATTTCAGGAGAACTTTGAGATCATTAAAAGCATTTTGAAATTTTCCAAAGGTAATCCAGTCCACACTCCTCCTCCTGTTTAGTTTTAGGTCCATCTACAATATTTATCCAAATTATGAATACATATATACATATGAATGAGTCTATAAGTTGTCCATCCAACTATATATCATAGTCTGGAGAATAAATATTGGTGATCCATTTAGTTTTCCTTTTGTGTATAGTGAGACCACAGTTGGGTGATTGTGGATATCATTTAGGAAGCATAGGAGAATCTGGAGGACTTCATCCTGTTTGGGGAACTTCTATTCAACTTGAACTCTATACTGGGTCTCCACCTCAATAGTGACAAACATAGATTTATGTCTCATTCGGTATTAGTGATCAGAGGGCCATTCAATAAGAGCATTTCTTCTGACATATCTTTCAAAAAATTTTGTATAATTTTGACAGATACATGGGAGACATCTTTTGGAGCAGAGCTCATAAAGCAATATTTTACTCTATTAAATCAAATGCTTTTGCTTTTAAAAACTCTTACATTCCATCTTAGAATCAATACTGTGTATTTGTTCCAAAGGCAGAAGAGCAGTAAAGGTGGGCAATGGAGGTTAAGTGACTTGCCCAGAATCACACAGCTAGAAAGTGTGAGGCCAAATATGAACCCAAGACCTCTTGTCTCTAGGCCTAGCTTTCAATCTACTGAGCCACCTAGCTGCCCCTGATCAAATGCTTTTTCATGATCAATAAGCAATAATCATGTTGGAACCTTTTATTTTCTACATATTTCAGTCAGTTGTGTGATAGCAAACACACAATCTACCATAGAATATTGTTTGTGAAAGCCTGCCTGTTCCAGCTGATACTTCATCAATGATGTCCATGTAAAGGTTATTTTCACAAAAATGTTAAATAGACCAAAAAGTAGGCATATGGTCCAGTAGTTATTGATATAATAATCTCAGTGGTCCCTCTCCCTTGGTAATAATAAGGTTCAAGATTCTTCTCCCATGCCTTTGGGCATCTTCCTTTTTGAAATTCTCTTTTGAAACTCTTTGAAATTGTCTTACCTCCAGCATGGACTGCCTCTGTTTTAATTTGATTTAATCCAGCTGTTTTTCCCATCTTTGTTTTCTTCAGTGATATTTCTACCTCCTCAAAAGTGAAAAACTTGTAAGTATTAAATCCAGAATTTGAATCGAAGTCTCATGATGCCAAGTGTAATATTCTGTCCTCTCTAACCACACACTTCAATGTTGAGTGCCAGATACAAACTTGGGATACTTTACAGTTTTGTTAAGGACCTAGTAAATGGATGAAATAAACAGGAAGGAAAGCTCAATTTAAAAGTTGAATCATATTATTTTAGTGTTGGAAAGGAACTCAAGGGTCATCTAGTTCAATCTCAGGCAATGTGGTGTACAGTAGGAAGAGTGCTAGAATTAGCATTGAAAAGATCTGGGTTTGAATTCTGCATACATTCATTAGTCACATAGCTAAGGAATCTAATCTGCAGAGTGGGGATCTTTCAGGGCTTCCTTGGAGTCTTGATCTCATCAATGTTGATACTTCTTCCAGTAGTATAGATCATAGCCCATTTTATCTGTTTAATTCTTGTCCATAGTCTTCTATAAATTCTCCAGAGAAGATCTTCCTAGAAGTTTTCTTCTAAGTAAGGGGTGTCAAACTCAAATATAAATGGGGGTCACTAAGTTGCATGTAGTAATCCCTTTGGGAGACATCTTGACTTAGTTTAAAATGGAATATTATCTATGTCTTTAACTGTTTTCCAATTACATTTTAAACAGTTTTGGGCCACACTTCAGAGTGTTGTGGGCCTCATGTGACTCTCGGGCTACATGTCTGATACTTCTGTTGTATGTCAAGGGCCCCTAACCTTTTTGAAGTCAGAGACTCCTTTGGCAGTCTGGTAAAGCCCGTGGATCCCTTTTCTGAAAAATGTCTTTAGATGGATAAAATTATGGCTTTGGAAAGTTGGTAGGAGGTCTTCAACCCCAAGGGGCAATATACAAAGGAAAATGATCATATTGAAATATGGTTATCAAAACATTAAGTCAAAGTTCACAGATTCCAGGTTAAGAATTCCTGTTCTGAGTTTTTCCCTACAACATGCCATGGATAAAAGTGTAGCACTCGGGGGTACATTTTGTATTATTGATGACACTGATATTACACTTAACACTTGGAGAATGATTTATGTACCTTATCTTATTTGAACCTCATAACTTTGTGAAGAAAGTGCTATTACTTGTCACCATTTTACAGATGAGGAAACAGATTCAGAGAAGCTAAATGACAGGGTTATCCAGCCAGTAAGCATCTGAGGTGGAATTCAAACTGAGAGCTTCTTACTAAACCAGCATTCTACCCATCACATCACCTCTTGCTCTGCTCTTCTTTGCTCCTATTTTATTACTGACTGACCTTCATTTCTGGTCACACACAGCTCTTTCTGTACAAAATTGATTGTTGACATTATGTTGCTATGTTTCTCTTATGCCTACCATACTTCCCCACTTTCCTTGGGTCATCATCCACAATTTGAATTCTTTGGAGATTGCGTGTTGCGAGATTTACATCCAAAGCACATCAACAGAAATTGAATCTTGGTATTAAAAAGATGTCCTTTGGTTAAGGGGAAGCTTGGGAACCTTGAAATTGCATGATTTTCCAAATCAGGATGACAATACTTAAGACATTTAACGGAACTGTTAAGAGAAAAGTACTCTTAAGGCACTAAAGAATATGCTTTATGATTATGGTTAAGAAACATTTCTCTTAATGGTCCTGCCCATATGCCTTTTTGGTTCATCTTCCTATTTGAACCCCAGCAAGACTGAATAATATTACTAGTCCTTTCTCCTCACCCACAGCATTTTAGGGAGAACAGTTAGTGGTGGGATGTCTGTGGTGAGGGAGGTAGAGCCAAATAATTTCTTGGGGCTCTTTCAACTGGCTTCTTGGGGGCTCTGTGGTGGGCTAGGGTTCCTCTTGTGGCTTGCCTTCGATCCTTGGAATTGCCTGGGCTAATGGGGAATGAAGATCACCTGAACTCTTATTTAGTCATAGCTTCTGAGCCCTGGTGCTTCATCTTTGCTCTTCTCCCACTGATCTAAGGGTTCCTGCTGGCTAAAGGCCCTAGAAAATTGGCAGGAGGTCTTCGTACCCTAAGGAGTGACATGCTCACTGTTCTGTGGCTTTCCTTGGCAGAGATTGCTACTTGGATGCACCTTCCAGTTTGAAATGCTGTAGATTCTGTTAGAGTTCTGGTGGAGGGTAGGGAAGCTAGATGCAGTGGGGCTGGCCATTTCTTCTCCTTTCCCTGCATCCGTTTGGCTGTTGCTGTTTCTCTTTCCTTGCTTCTCTCAATCCCTTTTCTTCTCACTGCTTGTCTTTTTCTCTCTTTTCCTTAGATACTTCTCCTTTTCTTTGTCTTTCTTTCTCTCCTTTTCTGTCTCTATTTCTTTGTCTTTGTCTCTCTTCCTCCCTCCCACCAGTTCCCATTCCTTCTTCTGTCTTTTTTGCCTTTTAGTCTCTTTCTGCCTCTCTCTCTCTCTCTCTCTCTCTCCATTCTTCTGGAGAACTCTTCACTCAGGTTTTGTTTATCCACATGCCTTCCTGCCCATCTGCCTGTCTATTTTCTTTGCCTTTCTCCCTTCAGTTCTGTCTATCCATGTATGTTTCTTACCTTTTCCTCTTCTGGCTTTCCTTTTTTCTGTCTATTTCTATGTTCCTCCCCTTTCTAATTTATTGCCTGTCTCCCTTTCTGTCTGTCTCTCTGCTTCTCTATCCCTCCTCTTCTCTGCCTCTAGTTGCTCATCTCTGCGAGCTTCCTTTCTTGTTTCTTCCTCTCCATTTCCACTCTGCCTTTCTGGGTCTCTCTATGACTTGCTCCCTTCTTTTCTCCCTCCCTCCCTCCCTCTCTTTGTCTCTGCCTTTCTCTCTCTCTCTCTCTCTCTCTCTCTCTCTCTCTCTCCCTCTTCCTCTCCCTCTCCCTCTCCCTCTCTCTCTCTGTTTTCCCTCTTTTTGTCTCTGTTTTTCTGTCTGTCTGTCTCTGTCTCAGTTTCTGTCTCTCTCTGTCTCTCTGTCTTTCTCTCTCTCTGTCTCTCTGCGTCTCTTTCTGTCTCTCTCTCTCTCTGTCTCTGTCTCTCTGTGTGTGTCTCTGTGTGTGTATCTCTCTGTGTCTCTGTCTCTCTCTCTGTCTCTCCCTGTCTCTGTCTCTCTGTCTCTCTGTCTTTCTCTCTCCCCTCTGACTTTCTGAGTATGGCATCCCTTCAATACACCATCTTTCCTCAGTGTCCAAAGGGGCTCTAATCACTCTCCACCCCCAAACCAAGGCTTGGTGTCTGCATCCTCCTCATGTATATGAGAGAGACTCAGATTTCCTAGCAAGCTATTTAAACACGTATTTAAGTTTATTTCCTGACAGACCCTCAGCCTGGGCCAAGGAGCCCAAAGAAATAGGCTCCCCCGAGAGGCATTTCCTACTGTTTCTCCTGTCCAGCTGGTGTAACACTAGATCCTCCCTCTCAAAAATATTTGCTTTGGATGACTATTCTCTTGGCAGTGATCTGTCCGGGGCCCTTTTTGCTGATGTCACCCATGTCTTGACAAAGTCTCCCTGCACTGCTCTCCCCAGGTTCTGCAGTGGGAACAGAATATCCACTTGTTTCTATACAGTTTGATAATGGCAGGATCTGCTCTGTGAAGTGTTCTCTTCATAGTTAAAGCTCCTCTGAGAGATATGTTATTTTACCAGAAAATACTGATGTGATCCTTAGGGTGTCTGTATGTGGGAGGCAACAGGGTGTCAAGTATAGTACACATATGGACAATGGAGTCAGAGCTCTAATAGATAATATTTTCAGGATTTCTTAGAGCTAGAGGCCATTTTTCTCCCATCATCAATCATTTAATAATATATTTCATATAATAAAAAATAAATTTAGCAATAGTAACATGTATGTCTATAGCACTTGAAGGTTTATAAGGCACAGGAGGCTTTGACCTTGGTTAAAAAACATATATTTTGATAACTTTCAACATAACTGGCTTCCTTTGTCATGCTACATATATCATTTTATGAATTTAAATACATTATTCTGAGAAGAGGTTTATAGGCTTCACTAGACTGCCAAAGGGGTCCATGTCACAATAAAGTTTAAGATCACAATTTTCTTTCCTTCCTTCCTTCCTTCCTTCCTTCCTTCCTTCCTTCCTTCCTTCCTTCCTTCCTTCCTTCCTTCCTTCCTTCCTTCCTT
>NC_058131.1:298868598-298895508 GCF_016433145.1 Gracilinanus agilis | reverse complement strand
CTTTCTTTCTTTCTTTCTTTCTTTCTTTCTTTCTTTCTTTCTTTCTTTCTTTCTTTCTTTCTTTCTTTCTTTCTTTCTTTCTTTCTTTCTCCTTCCAAGACCTTCTGTCTTAGAATAGATAATGAATTGATTTCAAGACAGAATAGCAATAAGGGCTAGGCAATGAGGTTTAAGTGACTTGTCTGGGGTCACATAGCTAGAAAATGTCTGAGGGGACATCTGTACCCAGGACCTCCCATCTCCATCCTTGGCTCCCAATTCACTGAGCCACCTAGCTACCCCCAAGATCACACTTTTCTAACTACAACTCTAACTACAAATCAACATTTATTAGGCACCTACTATGCCCCAGTGTGCTAAGCACAATACTGTGCTAAGCATTGGGATATAAGGAAAGGCAAAAGAAAGATTCTGTTCTTAACTAATGAGAAAGACAACAGTCAAACAGCTATGAACAGACAAGATACATACAGGATAAACTGGAGGGAATGAATAGAGGGGAGTCACTAGAATTAAAGGAATCGGGAAAGGCTTCTTATAGAAAATGAGATTTTAGCTTGGACTTGAAGGAAGCCAGGAGGCAGAGATGCGTGGAGGGTCCAGGCCAAATTTGTGAGAGAGCAATATTATCCCTATTTGACAAATGAGAAAACTGAGGCACAGAGAGATTAAATGATTTTTTCCAAAGTCACACAGCTGGTAAGGAAAGAAACTGGCCTTCATACTCAAATCTTTCAGGTTTTCTGGTCTACTATCCACAACACCACAGTGTTCGTCTTCTCAGCTTTAAGCATTTCTTGGGGGCTTTGCCAGGTGGGACTGTCACCAAGAAACGGGTGGAAGAGAGGGGGCTGGTGTTGAGTGTCTCTGAGCATATGCGTGTGTATGTATTTATGCATGTGTGATGTTACTTAGCAATGTCCTGTCTCCCTAACTAGAGCCGAAACCTCTCCTGGGATTGTTCCCCCCTCGCCTGCCTTACCCGCAGCCCTCTATATCCCCCTCAGCATCCCGCGTGAGGCTGGGCACCTCAAAGGCTCTTATTAAAGACTTGTTTGAGAAAGCCTACATTGAATTGCATTTGCCAGGGTGACAGCCAAGGCCAGAGGCTGGCTTCTTGTTTGAAACGCCTTCCTTGCCTTAGCAAATCGTTTCTCCACGACATTCAGCTCCGGGTTCTCAAGCAAGAACCCTTGGAAGGGAAAGTTAAAGTTGGATTCAGTAATATCTGTGGACTGTATTAGGAGTTGCTCAATGTGGGCCCTGGGGAAGAGGGGAGGGAAAAGGCACCTCCTCTGGTTTCCATTCTGAGCTGTCACCTTTGTAATCCTGCAAAGCCCAGGGAGGTGAGAAGGGGTTTATGTTTCCAACCGCCTGGCCAAAGCCCTCCTTAGAGGCTATTTGGTCTATTATGCAAAAGGAAGCAAAGGCTATAGGGATATAGTGCAGAGAGCCCTGGAAGACTTCCTGTCAAGATGGTGGAGCAGCAAGAAAGCCAGGAGAATCAACTCCTCCTCAAACCTCCTTGCTAAACCTCAAATTCTCTCCTCATCCTCCCAAAAATAATGAGGGAGAAGGCAAGAGAACAAACAATAATGGGAGAAACAACATTGACTTAATCAGCATGTTTATGATGATGGTTCCCAAATCTAATTTTCCACTTCTAACGTTCTCACCTCAGGTCCCACATCTCTAACTGCCTTTCAGACATCCTGAATTGGATGTCCATTATTGTTGTTGCAGAATCATTCCAGTCATGACCTCATTTGGAGTTTTCTTGACAAAAATACAGGAGTGGTTTTTCATTTCCCTCTCCAGCTCATTTGACAGATGAGGAAACTGAGGCAAAAAAGATTAAGTGACTTGCTCAGGGTCACACAGTTATTGAGTGTCTGAGGCCAAATTTGAACTCAGAAAGATGAGTTTTCCTGATTCTAGGACCTCCATTTTATCTACTATATCACCTAGCTATCCATTAAGCATCTTAAATACAATATCTAAAACTGAATTCATTATGTTTTCTTCCTAACTTCTACCACCCCTTTTCCCTGGTTCTATAGAGGGCAACACTCTAGTCCCCCAGGCTCACAACCTAGGAGTCTTCCTGGATTCCTCACTCTCTCTCATCCCCATATCCAATCTGTTGCCAAGGTCCATTGATTTCACCTTTGTTACTTCACTGAAATATGTCCCCTTCTCTTCTCAGACACTGCCACCAGCGTGGTGCAGGCTCTCACCACCTCCTGCCTGGGCCATTGCAATCCCCCACTGGTGGGTCTGCCTGCCTCAGGTCTCTCCCCACTGTCGAACCTACTCCATTCAGCCACTAAAGTATTTCCTTTGGAACACTAATGTACTGTTGGTGGAGTTGTGAACTGATCAACCATTCTGGAGGACAATTTGAAACTATGCCCAACGGATTGTAAAACTGAGGATACTCTTTGATCCAGCAATACCACTGCTACGTCTACATCCCAAAGAGATAAAAAAGAAATGGGAAAAAGACCTATTTGTACAAAAGCATTTATAGCAATTCTTTTTGTGGTGGCAAAGAATGGAAGTTGAGGGGATGTTTCTCAATTGGGGAATGGCCGAACAAGTTATATTATATGATTGTAAAGGAATATTATTATGCTAAGAGAAATGACAAGTAGGGCAATTACAGAAAATCCTAGAAAGGCCTACATGAACTGATGTGTAATGAAGTGAGCAGAACCAGAAAAATATATTACATAGTAATAGCAATATAATGTATTATAGAAGAATATCTACTATGAATGACTTAGCTATGCTTAGCAATACAAAGATCCAAGACAATTCCAAAGGACTCATGGCAAAAAAGTCTTATCTACCTCCTGAAAAATAAGTGATGGTATCCGAATGCAAATTGAAGCTAGTATTTTTCACTTTGTTTTCTTTGTGTGTTTTTTTTAATGAGTCTACAACATAATCAATGTGGAAATATGTTTTGCATGATCGAACATATATACCCTAGGTCAAATTGTTTGCCATCTTAGGAAGGGAGGAGGAGAAGGAGGGAGGGAGAGAATTTAGAGCTCAGAATTTTAGGAAATAAGTGTTAGAATTATTTTTACATGTAATTGAGAAAAATAAAATATTTTTCTTTTTTGAATATTTCTTTTAAAAAAGAAAAAATAGAGGGATTTTTCTAAAGCTACCAATGCCCTTTATCTAAAACTGTATTTAACTATATATCTGCATTCTCTTTATATTTATTCTATATGTACTTACATATGTACTTGACTCCTCCTGTTAGAGTAGGAGCACTTTGAGGGTAAAAGTTGCCTTATTCTTTTTTTTTTAAACCCTTACCTTCTATCTTAATATTAATTCTAAGACAGAAGGGTGGCCCATCAACCATCAATAAATTAACCAGTTAGTCTGTCCTAGTAACAACTCTAAGACAGAAGGGCAAGGGCTAGGCATTTGGGGATGAATAACTTGCCCAAGGTTACATAATTAGATGACATTTGAGGTTAGATTTGAACCCAGATCCCCCTGACTCCAGACCTGGCTCTCTATCCTCTATGCCCCTGAGCTTCCCCTCATAAATGTTTTTTGATTGATCATTTGATCAGTAAGAGAAGGAAGACAAAGTTAGGAGTGATGAGATTCTTGCCCTGATGCACTATGAGAACATGGGCAAGCCAATTCCTCACTCTGGGTCTCAATCTCTCCATTTGTAAAATGGGAATGTGAAGGTATCTTTAAAAAAGGTACGTTATTTAAGTTATTTAATTTGATCACTCTGGTAGGTTCATTTCAGTCCAATAATCTTTTATTAAGGGCTGTTTGCTAGGTATTCTACTAGGTTTGTTAATACTGGAGTACTAAAACAAAATAGGAAAGAGTCCCTGGCCTCAAGGAGCTTACCTTTTATTAGAAGAAACAATGTAGAAACAGATAAACACAAAATAAATACCAAATAATTTTAATAAAGGGATTTGGAAATCACCAGATGGTGGGCTGGGGGAAGAGCTCTTGTATAGAAGGAAGAGCTTGATCTGGGCCTTGAAAGGAGCCAGGGATTTTAAATAAGGATCTTATATCTCCGTATCCGTTTTTAAAAAAAAAATCTAACTCCTCTCTCCCTGTTCCCTCTTTCCTCCAAACCCCATCTTCCATTTCCTGTTAGAATGTTATCTTCTTAAAGGTAGGAACTTTTTGGGGATTTTATCTCTGTATGTCTCTAAGGCCATTTTCTATCTGAAACATTGACACATCTTCCTTTTGGGGGCTCACAGTGCCCAGAGATTCTGCCTGGACTTAGGAAAACTAAAACCACAAGACGGAAACCCTCTTCCCCATCCTGTGCCAAGGATGACTTCAGCCCTAACAAACAGGACTTCTGTTCAAAAGCCACAGAGAAGGCTCATCCTCAGTCATAAACAAACAAACAAACAAGATGGCTTTGATCTGGAAGGAAGCAAAGACAGCAGCTTCAATTAGGAGATTACCCTGGAACTGAGCTGAAAGAATGTTTGTAATAAAATAAAAGATCTAAGGGGCTGTAATGAAGGGTAATAGAAAAATTGTGTCATTGGGCATGCTTTTAGATCGCTGTTTCATTTGAAGTGGATTAACCGTCTGAAGAAGGCATCCCTTCCCAGGAGGAGGAAACACGAGGGGATTCAAGGGTTGGGTCAGCGAAGAATTCTCTAGTGAGAGGAGAGAAAGGTGGTTTTCTAGACACATCAAAGGTATGAACCCTCAGTATCTCCAGTACCTAATCTGAGACACTAAAAGGCACAAGAGATGGCACTGGCATCTTCTGGGTCAGGGATGTAGTGTGTGTGTGTGTGTTTATTTTTATGGTGAGGATATGGGGGTGGGGGTGGGGTTTCTCTTTTGCTTTCTAAAACATTCTCACCTGCAAGTCTTTGTTTTTTGCTGCATCCCTGATCTCCTCCCCTCAACCTCCCAGCCCTCACAGACTCGAAGTGTAGACTCTAAATTGGAAGGGACCTTAGAGAGCATTAGTCCAATTCTCTCATTTTGCAAATGAGGAAACTGAGGCCCTGAGAAATTAAGCGATTTGTCCAAGATCAGACATGTATAATTAGTACAGGTGAGATTTAAACTGAGGTTCTTTGACTCCCAAATTAGAGCTTTCCCCCACTTTTTACATTACCTGTCTACACATAGGGTCATTGGATTAGAGCAGGGACCATGGGGCCATCTAGTCCAACTCCCTCATTTTAGAGAGATGGAAACTAAATCCCATAGATGTTAAATGATTTGTCCAAGGCCACACAATGGTAAGGCTGAGATCTGAGCCAAGCACTTCTGACTCCAGCTCCAGTATCCTTTCCCCTGTAGCACTCTTCCTTCCTGTGACTATGGAATACCTCTGGGCTTGAAGCATATTGACATAAGCCAGAAATACAGATCTTTGGGCCTGGAGGGATATGGAATACATACAGGATAAATATCAGTTAAGGAAATATTAGAGGAAAATGGAAGAATTAAGAAAGTCTATTTTCATCCCTCCAAATTTTCTAAGTGAGGCATGCGTGGTTTCCCATTTAATATGTTGGAGGGCAAAATGCTGTTAGCATCAACATTTTCTGGCAGAGCTATTCACACTGGACCCAACACTAGGGGTCCATGGAATGCAGTTAGAGAATTAATGATATAATCACCCCCACCCCGTTTTCAAAGAAAGTAAATGCCTAACCCATGTTGCCACAACTAGTTAATGATACGCCTCCCTTTCCATCTCAGGACCTTCTAGCCACTCCTTACCACCAAATCCCAAATTCTCAGCCAGCCAGCCTTTCAAAGCCCTTCGCCCAAATCTAGCCAATTCTCAGCTTGCATTCAGTAATAAAGACAGCTCTCTTTACATAAATTTGCATTATTGCAATTTCACTTTGCTTTTTAAATTATGAAAGAAATGTGTCCGTACCCCCCAAAACCCACCTATATGTTAACTTTAGTATGTTGCGCTCTCTCTTTCCCCTCCTGCTCTTAAGGCATTACTCTTAGTCAATCCCCACTAAAAACAAAAAGAAAAAAATCAGACCTCCAAGGCAGGTGGGGTGACCATTGCCACCACTGCCACTGACTTGGGGCTTGGCTTGAGACCTCCTGTCCAAGGGAGGAAAGTTTTGCCGTTCTCTGCCCACTCAACCTGCATGTCTATCTTCTGTCTGTAAGTGTATGGGTACCATGTCTGTCCCAAGACACTCATTTTTTTTTTTAATCCTTACCTTCCACCTTATAATCAGTACTAAGTATTGGTTCCAAGGTAGAAGAATGGTAAGGGCTAGGTAATGGGGGTTAAGTGACTTGCCCAGGGTCACACAGCTGGGAAGTGTCTGAGGCCAGATTTGAACCTAGGATCCCCCATCTCTAGGCCCGGCTCTCAATCTACTGAGCTCCCCAGCTGCTCCACCCACCCACCCCCAACTCATTTTCTACTCTCTGTGTTTTCAGCCTCAACATGTCTGCTCCCCACTCCCTTCTTCCTCGTGGTTCTGTTTGGCTCCCCAAGTGTTCCTCTTGCTTCTCTGTCCCTGGCTCCTACATGACCTTGAGCCATGTGCTGGCCCTCTTCCTCCACAGTACATGGTCTCCCTTCCTGTCTCCCTCCCTCTCTGCTTCCCTTCCTTTCCTACTTTATCAGGCAAATTTGCAGCATATATAAATTGTTTAAAATAGAAGTCTGAAGAATAGTCCGGTTATATAGAGTGAGAACTGTCTGTACTACTATTTCATTTTCCACAAAACAACCTAGGAACAAAGTAGCATTATCTTCCTTTATAGATAGGGAAACTGAGGTAAAGGGAGGTAAGTAGGCTTTTCCAAGGTTAGACCAGTAGCTAGGAAGTATCTGAGTTGCTTGCTATTTCCAGATCTACTTATTCTACATCTAGCTCTTTTTCTATCATACCACCATATCCTGAATTTTACCAGCTTTTTGTGACCCCATTTGGGGTTTTCTTGGCAAAGATCTTGAATGATTTGCCATTTCCTTCTCCAGTTGATTTTCCAGATGAGGAAACGGAGGCAAAGTGAAGTGACTTGCCCAGGATCACACTCTGATAAGTGCTTGAGGCCAGTTTTGAACTTGGGAAGATGAGTCTTCCTGACTGGAGGTCCTGCACTCTATTCATTGAGAGACCTAACTTCCCTCTACAATCATGCATGATCTTCGAAGTACCTTTAATACCATTTCTTTTTAGTTCGTCATTTTTGATATGTTGTAGCTTGCTGGTGCCCACAATCCACTCTCTATGGCCTTTGGCTTTGTGACTTTCTGTAACTCTTTCTACACAGGTGGGTGAATTAGTGACACTGAATGGTGCTGACTTGGAATTATTCTACATGGTTGTGTCTCCCTAAATAGTCTGTAATCTTCTGATAGGCAAAGAAAAGGAGCCTCTTTTCCCTTTCTCATCTCTACAGAGCCTTGCCTACAATAACAATAAATGCATGGGAAATAAATAACTGAGCATATAAGGAGAAAATGAATGAGTAAATTAGTGCATCCATAAGTGGATAAGTGAATGAATGCTAGAAATTAGGAGGGAATACTTCAGAACTTTAGAAACTTCAGCTTATTTTCTGAGTCCAAAGAGGACTGCGGGAAAGTCAGAAGGGCTAAGTATATTCTGATTCCCTTTGAAATATAATGAAATGGTGGAAAAAAGAAGATCTGAAAACAGGTCATGCAGAGTTCAAGGGTGAAATGAAGGCGACCAGGTGACTGGGAGCTTGGACTCCAGGGTTTTCCTCCTGTGTAGGCTACTGTTGGTTCACATCATCCATAGGGCAAGCATCAGAAGGTGCCGTTCAGACACATATGGCCAGTCCCAACATTTCACCCAGGGCTCACAAATTACTGATTACACGTTTTCATAGGCTTCTCAAATCTAATGTGTCCAAATCAGAAGTCATTGACTTTCCCCCCAAACTCATCTCTTTCCCCACCTTTTCTCTTCCTTTTAAGGATACCACCATCTTTTCTGGAAAGAAGGAGACAAGTATTTATTAAGTACCAACTATGTGCCAGACACTGTGCTAAGTATTATCTCATTTGAACTTCCTAACAACTGTGGGAGGTAGGTGCTATTACTATTACCAATTTAAAGATTGGGAAACTGAGGCAGCCAGCGTTTAAATGCCTTGTCCAGGGTCAGATGGTTAATAAGTGTCTGTGGTCAAATTTGAACTCAGATTTTCCTGACGTGGGGATGTATTCATCCATAGATGTATTCATTGTGATTGTGCCACCTAGCTGTCAATAAGGTTTGCAACTTGGTAGTTATTGTCATCAATCTTCTTTACCTCTCTGTCTTAGTCAGAGATTGATTTGACCTTCATGACTTCTTTCAAACTCTCTTCTCTCTACTCTCTTGTTCACTTCCCCATAGTTCAGATCCTTATCACTTCTTACCAAAACTATTGTAATAAATGCCTAATTAGGTCGCTTCCCTTCCTGATTCACCCTCCACACTACTGCCAAAGGGATAGTCCTAAGGTGCAGTTCTGACTCCCTCTGCCCTGCAACTCCATTGATTTCCTATTTCCTCTTGAACCAAATAGAAATTCTTCTTTTCCACATTTAAAACCCTTCACAAATTGACTCCATCCTACCTTTCCAGGATTATTGTCTATTATTGCTCTCCTTCATGAGCTCTCAATCTAGCAAAACTGACCTTTCTGGCACCCAGAAATGACTCTCCATTTCCCATGACCCTGGACTTTTGCCTCCACATTATATCTCTCCCTAGAAATTAGGCTTTTTTGAAGTTGAGAAGAGTTTTGTTCTATCTCAGTAGCCCCAGTGTTTAGAATGGCACCTGGCACCTAGTAGGTGATTACAAATGCTTGCCAATCATTTGCTTCATTGTTTGAGGAACCTCACCTGGAATTAGGACCAGGGTAGCCAGTGAGACTAAGTCTTTGGGTCATAGATTGAGAGCCAGAAGGGCCCTTAGAGGTCACCTACTCCAGCTCCCTTATTTTACAGAAGAGCAAATGGGAGAAGACTTGGTGTCAAGTGACTTCTCCAAGATCATGAAGATATTGTTGCAAGTGACAAAGCCATATTTGAACCCAGGTCCTCTGGCTGCAAATTCAGTCAAATATTTTCTTGTTTTTTGATGTCTACCTTTATATTCTAGTTACTGGGTGTTCTGGAACCTCTGTATATACTGTATCTTGTTTATAACTAAGTTTTGGACTATCCAGTTGGCCATTGATTAGATGGGATACCATTCCATTCCATAAGTATTTATTAAAGCCTTTCATGATGTCCTTTTCTAGGTGCTAGGGGACACCAAAGGTTTAAATAAGATATTCTCCCCCCCAATGTCCTAAGGGTGTTTATAGTCCAATGGAAAAAGAAGCTGCAAAAAAGAATTGTAACATATACTATTATTTAGATAAGTGAAAGCTAAATATCCTATTTGGTGTCAGGTGGGATGGAGATGGGAAGGTCATTGGGGCCAATTAGATAAGGAATGCTTCCTGAAGGAGAAAGGATTCGAATTGGATTTTAATTAATTTCTAAGCAGTGGCTCTTTGGACAGAGTGCTGGGCCTAGAACCAGAAAGATTCATCTTCTTGAGTTCAAATTTGGCCTCAGACACTTATTGGCCATGTGACCCGTGGCAAGTTATTTAACCCAGTTTGCCTCAGTTTCCTTATCTGTAAAATGATCTAGAGAAGAAAATGACAAACCACTCCAATATCTTTGCCAAGAAAACCCCAAATGGGGTCACAAAGAGTCAGACACAACTGAAACAATTGAACAATAAAGAATTCTACAGAAAAAGGGGAAAGGAGTATATTTCAGACACAGAGAATTGCTTCTGCAAAGGCTTTTTGCCCAAAGAGCAAAAAGGAAAAAGAGTTAAAGAGCATTTTCTATTCATCCAGTAATGTAAGGGAAGGTACCTGGGAGCCGAGCTCAGTCATATCCAAAGGGTCAAGATTGTTGGTGGTTTTTCTCCTTTAGGTGCTGTCCCCTCCTTTGGTGAGGGAGACCAACTCTCCTCCCTGCTGGTACATTCCTCTCTAAGAAGCAAGAGCAACAAGTGGCTGCTATTTCCTCCTTTTCCTCCCTCTTATCCCCCATTCCCTTGATTCTTTAGAAAGTTGCAGAAATCGTATAATGCCAAAAGTTCTGGGTGTGGAGTTAGAAGATGGGGGCTTCAGAACCAGCTGCCCACTACTGGCTGTGTGACCTTAGGCAACTATCCTTACCTTCTTGGGTTTTAGTTGTATAAAATAAGGCAGTTGGACTGGATGATCTCTTGGGTTCTTTCCAGCCCTGATATATTGTGATTTCTGCAGCCTGGTCTCTCTCTCTCCAACTCTCCAGAGCAGAGAGAACATTCTGACCTCTGAAGGGGGCTTAGAGATCCCTGAATCCACTCTTCCTCATTTTGTAGATGGGACAGCTGACCCTCAAGAGATGAAGTGAAAACTTGTCCAAGATCACCTAGATACTGAGTGGGAGCGGAGGGATTTGAACCCCGATTTTGAGAATCCAAATTCAATGTTCTTCCCTCCGGGTAAATTTCTAAATGCTCTCCTGGGAAGTGTTTTCCCAGATTATCCCCACCCACCTCCCCCAGGAGAAAAGAACATACATAAATGAACACTCGGGTAACAGGAATAGCTTTTTAATTGTGAAGCGGAGAAGAAAGACCTGTATTTAGTCTGTGTGACACTGTTTTGTTCTGCTCTCCACATCAAATAGAGGCAGACGTTTACGGGGCTCCCAGATCTCCGGGTGACCTTGAGAGAATTTCAAGAGACTCTCTAAGCACCCCCCGCCCCATTTCCCTGCTCCATTTCCACCCTTCCCCCAGGTTTCTGTGGAGAATTCCGGACTCAAATAATGTCGGACCTGGAAGGGACTTTAGACTCACCCCTTCATTTTAGAAGGATAGCGAGAGCCAGAAAGGAAGTGAGTGGCCCAAAGTCACAAGAGTTGGTAGCTGAGCCAGTCTTTCGGCTTTCATGTAGGACGAACACTTGGAAATAATTGTGAGGAGAAGGAACTCGGTTGCCCACAGAGTTTCCGGGGTGTCTCAGAGGTGGCAGGGTTATTGGGTAGTGCAATAAAGATGGGTTAGTCCATTCTGTATGGATATGCATGTATGTATTTGTGTGTGTGTGTGTGTGTGTGTGTGTGTGTGTGTGTGTGTGTGTGTGTGTGTACGCGCGCGCGCGCCCGCAGAAGAAAGATGACTCGGAGAAAGGCGCTGCTGGAAGAGCAGGAAGGGTTTGTCAACTGCTCCCTCCCTTTAATTTGCACGGTTAGTGCTGGGAGGTTTAGGGCAGGCGGTGCTCAGGGGAGGGGCCGGGAAACCCTTTGAAGTCCTTTGTGGTACTTGTCTAATCTGGAGAAGAGGATTACTTTCTTTCTGCCAGGAGCACATGACAGTTTGGTAATTAATGAGCATCATAAAATTCTCTTTTTCTATTAGATCCCCATTAGTAAACCGAGGACGGTTGTCATTTTGGACAAAACCTTGCACATTTTCATTTCATCCCAACATCAAAGGGGATCTCCAACTGTCTTAGCCTGAATGCTCTAATTGTGTTTGCGCTCCGCAGAGCTAGTGCAGAGATGCATTGGAAACGGGCCCAGGCGGAAGCACAGGAGGAAGGGAAGGAGGGAGGGGAGCTCGAGCCCAGACCCTGTGCCCTGGCCAGAGGCTACAGGGACAGGTCACCGCTTCTTTCCCATGGGGCTGTGTGTGTGTGTGCGTGCGTGCGTGCGTGCGTGTGTGTGTGTGTGTGTGTGTATGTGTGTACATGTGCGTACGTAATGTGGAGGGTGTGTATGTGTGTGTGTGTGTATGTGTGTGTCCTTGGGCGAATCATTTAACTTTTGAACTTCCATTGCATTAACTTAAAAAAACCTCACAACCATATACCTTCAGTCTTGAAATCAATACTGTGTATTGGTTTCAAGGCAGAAGAGCAGTAAGGGCCAGGCAATGGGGATTAAGTGACTTGACCAGGGTCACATAGCTAGGGAGTATGGGAGACCATCTCTTGGTTTGGCTCTCAATCCATTGAACCACCATAGCTGCTGCCTCCCCTATTGCAGTAACTCTTGAGGTCTCTTCCAGCTCTGACAGTCTATTGATTCAGCTTCCTTAAAACATCATAGTCCGCAGAAGAGATCAGAAAAATAGTGTTTGTCCCTTNTGGGGGGAAGCGAGGATGGCTTGAGCCTAGTCCCCGGTATGTGGATGGCTCAGTGCCTTAGCATGGGGACATGATAGGATTTAGAGCTGAAAGGGACCTTAAAGTTCATTTAATCTCCTCTCCCTATTTACTGGCTTCAGCTGAATCTCCTGAATATAGTAAGGAGACATCATAGAGCTTAGAGCTGAAAGGGTCCTTAAAAGTCCATCCAGTTCCCTCCTTTCCCATTTTACTCAGGAAGGAACTAAAGTCTGGAGAGAGGGGGGAAATGACTTGCCCAAGGCCATATGCAGAGATGTGCTCCTACAGTCCATTGTAGTCTTTGTAGGATTTAGAACTAGAGACCATCTATTCCAATTAATTTTTCATTTTATGAGCAAATGGGACCAATCTCTCCCCCCCTTCCCCCATTACATTTTCAGTGTGAGCATTTAGACTTGGGCTTGATTTACTGTTTTCTTAGTGAAAATGTGAATAATGCAGATAAAACTTAAAACTATTTTTAAAATATAAAATATATGTTTTAAGTATAAAAATATATATTTAAAATATAAAAATTTTTTTCCAGAAAGCAGGTTATTAAACATTTACCAGCACACCATTGGCAATGGTTTCTCCTTTGTTTGGAGCAGGATATCCCCTCTTGGGTTTTATCCCATTTGTGCCATAGAGGAGACTGAATTAGTTGAACATTAAGGTTTCTTCCAGCCTTGACCTAGGAGGATCTTGTGCCTTCCTTGACTTTCTAAAATTCTTTTCTTAAATTCCGGGGCAATTTGGTTACTCGTGCCCAACCAGGTAAAAAGGACTCTTAGAGTCTTGTGCAATTGGAATAGAGATTGAACTCTTACATGGATTTTGGGGAAAGACCCACTTTCTCCATCTTTCCTATCACTTCTTGAATATACACAGTAGAAAGAGGTCCTGCAATTTAGGACTCTGGGATAAGTGATGTGAAATATATTCATTTGATCCCTTGGACATGTTTCATGGAAGCTGATGCCCCAGAGAGTCTCCCTGTGGAGAGTGGTTAATGCATTTCCTCATTCTGCAACCTAATCAAGGCTTATTTAACCCAGAGAAGAGAAAGTTAGGAGTATTTTAATAATAGTATTTAAGCAGATTACATTCCATAGTAGAAGTTGTAGTATTTAGAACTAGAGACCATCTATTCCAATTTATTTCTCATTTGATAGATGAGCAAACAGGGCAGGTCCCTCAGACAGTAAGTAGAACTGAGACTTACACTGAAATCTTTCAACTCCAAATTTGGTATTCTTTCTATTGTCACACTGCCCTTTCTTGGTGGTGGTTGAAGAGACTTTCTCCATTTTGACTGAAGTGAAGACCAAAGGGCCTTTATAAAATTCAGCCATGGAGTTTGAGGTGAGATATTAGGAAACATCTAACTCAAAGAATAGAGAGATAGAAAGGGAGCCAAGAAGATTCTTATAATCTCTTGTATTACAGACAGTGAAAAACAAGAGGCCAGATATTGCTTGTACTTCCTCAGGGTAGCCATTGTTTTGCCCCAAAAGCAAGAGGATGGACTCAATTACTTTTGATTCTATGATTCTCATCCTTTTCTTACAGCTAACCTTTTTATATTTATATATTGTTGTGTTTCATTGTTTTTGTTTTAAAACCCTCACCTTCTGTAGAAGTATTAATTCTAAGACAGAAGAGCAGAAAGGGCTAGGCATTTATGGTTAAGTGACTTGCCCAGGGTCACACAGCTAGGAAGTGTCTAAGATCAAATTTGAACCCAGATCCTCCTGACTCCAGGCTTAACATCCTATACACTGAGTCTATCCACACTCTGTCTACTGCATCACCTAGTGGCTCAGTATCTTCTGCTTAATCTCTCTCTCTCTCTCTCTCTCTCTCTCTCTCTCTCTCTCTCTCTCTCTCTCTCTCTGTTTTGGCTTGTCTCTATCTCTGTCTCCATCTGTCCTCCTTTCTTTAGAAGAAAACCCTACAAAATGCTACTCATTCTGTGTAGGGCCTGATTTTTCAGGCAATCCAGGTTGGTTTTTTTCCTCTTCTGACTCCATTGGATCTCCCTGAGCACAAGCCACACTGGTTAAGAAACCTACCTCATATAATAAATTTTTTGAGCTTACATTTTTTCTTCTTCTTGAAGATCAGCTCTCCATCCATGGTTAGGAATGAATGTTTCTAAAATCTGGAGATAAGGAGGTAGGGGTGGGAAAGCAATACAGGATGTGTATTTTTTGGGATCTCCAGGATGGCTTTCTAAGGCCACACACCAACACACCACACAAGTTGCTTGGAGCAGAAGAGTGGGGCAATGTTGTTTGTATCTCTCTTCTGTTCTCTGCCTCTGCCTCTCTCTTCTGTATCCTATGGATAATAGTTATTATCCATGTTTTATTTTGCCATAGACTATAAGCTCCATGAGGGCAAAGGCTGTGTTTTATCTAAACTTCATATTTTCTCAAGTAATATATCAATCATTTATTAAGGGATAGCTAGGAGGCTCAGTGGATAGAGTGCCAGGTGTAGAGATGGGAGTTCCTGGGCTCAAATCTAGCTGCAGAAGCTTTCTAGCTATGTGACTCTGGGTAAGTCATTTAACCCCATTTGCCTATCCCTTACCACTTTTTTTGTCTTGGAACCAATATTTCGTATTGATTCTAAGACAGAACACAAACCAAGCATCGTCAGGCACTACAATAGTAGACACCCAAAAATATGTGCATCAAGTTGAGTTGCATTACAAGGAACTGGATTGCAACTTAACCAGATAATAAATACATTACAGAGGTCAGTCTTTCTTCCCTGTCTGCTCTCTGCCTTGGCATCTCTGAGAATTCTGTCTCTGCCTTTTGGCCCTATATCTCCTTGACTCTGCCTCTGTTCCCTGTCCTTCTGCTCTGTTTGGCCTATTTCTGTCTATCTGTCCCTGTCTCTCCTTGTCTTTGTCTCTCCATTTCTCTAGCTCCCCTCCTTGCCCCCCAACCTGTTCTCTAATTATTTCTCTGTTTGCTGTACCCATGCTTGATCAGGGTGATAGAATGGGGAGCTTGGCTGCTGCTGCTTCTGTGTGTCCTAGTCTCAGAGTCATCAAGGGCTGCATCAATGAACCCAGAGGACTGGCAGAACCTCATTTCTGTCACTGCCCATGAGCTGAAAATGACACAATGGCCCCTCCTCTCCCCTAACTTGGTGAATCCTTAGGCCTTTTGGGGATTAGAACTGTTGGACCACCTGACCCCAAACTGTCTTATCTTCCAAAAACACTGAAATACTTTAAGCCAGAAAGAAGCCTACCAAGGACATTTTTTTCTTTCTTCTTTTTTTTAAAGGAAGTCCTGGAAATTGCTTAAGGAAAGCATACTAGGGCAAACATTTATCTCCATTCCCACCACTATTGCCCAGCATTGAGCTTCCCCTTCCCTTAGTGGCTAGTTTAATTATTCATGCTTGTTTAATTGATTAATTATATTTACTTTATACAGCCATCTGTTATTAACCTTTGGGCATTTACAGGCTTGATAGATTACATCTCCATAATAATCACCAAATTTGCAATTGTTTAGAAATAAGACCCATTCTTTCCCAGTTTTTTGTCTATGACTCAGTCTCTTTCTCTACTTTGTGAGTGTCTGTCTATTAGGCTGTCTCCTGGCTTTCTGGAGCTCTCTCTCTCTCTCTCTCTCTCTCTCTCTCTCTCTCTAGCTATCTCTCTCTCTCTAGCTATCTCTCTCTTTCTAGCTATCTCTCTCTCTCTCTAGCTATCTCTCCATGTGTGGCTCTCTGTCTTCCTTTCTTCCTCACTCAAAGGCATTAAACAGTATTTAATATTTTTTAAAATTAAGAATCTGACATTACAGGAGTGTAAGACAGCATGATCTCTGCAACACTTTTCTAAGTGTGGGATTCCCTCCTCTCTTCCATTGTTTTCCATTCCCTTCACTCTCCACCTCCCTTCTCCATCCCTTACCCCCTCCTCTCCAGGACCTTTCTCTGCTGCTCATTTACTGGACACTTCCAAAGATCCTAGAAACTGAATCTTTGCACTGTCTTTTCTGGAACCCAGGGTGCTTATTCCAAACCCCAAACAAGAGAATAAGCGACTCCTGTCTGGATGACTTTTAAATGCAAGCATTTCATAGAGAGACCCAAAGTGTGGAATAAGTTATATGCTCTTTTAACTGCTTCTAAGCTCACAGTTCTTCTAATTCTTGGAGAAAGAGACTCAAGGAGTTTTCTGGTTGCCTCCAGAACTACTAACTTGAGGTGTTTAGCAACTTTCTTCATGATGTAGCTTGTATTGAATGGAAATGCCAGTTTATAATAATACAACCTAGCACATCAGAGCTGGAAAGTTCTTAGAGGTCATTTAGTTCACCAGTTATCTTATTTTATAGATGGAGAAACTGAGGCTCAAAGAGCTTAATTGACTTGCCCAAGATCAAATGACTAATACACTAACCAAATTAACCCTCTAATCCAGGTTTTCTGGTTCCAAGCTATTACAAAAAATCTCTTCCTTATTTAAAAGTTGGGCCTAACATTTTCAGCATTAGAATCTCTTCTTTAACTAAAGCATTAGAAACTTATAACTTATGAGGAGAACACTTGAAACCATCTTTATCTGTGATGATATTAGCAGTTTTGAGGGAATGGAGTCTGAGAAGGGTAACTTTTTTTTTAAACATTCATTAATATTCATTTTTAACATGGTTACATGATTCATGCTCCTACTTTCCCCTTCACCCCCCACACTCCCCCCACCCATGGCCGATGCACATTTCCACTGGTTTTAACATGTGTCCTTGTTCAAGACCTATTTCCAAATTGTTGATAGTTGCATTGGTGTGGTAGTTTCGAGTCCACATCCCCAATCATGTCCACTTCAACCCATGTGTTCAAGCAGTTGTTTTTCTTATATGTTTCCTCTCCTGCAGTCCTTCCTCTGAATGTGGGTAGCATTCTTTACCATAAATCCCTCAGAACTGTCCTGGGTCATTGCATTGCTGCTAGTAAAGAAGTCCATTACATTCTATTTTACCATAGTATATCAGTCTCTGTGTACAGTGTTCTTCTGGCTCTGCTCCTTTCTCTTTGCATCAGTTCCTGGAGGTCTTTCCAGTTCACATGGAATTCCTCCAGTTTATTATTCCTTTGAGCACAAAAGTATTCCTTCACCAGCATATACCACAGTTTGTTCAGCCATTCCCCAATTGAAGGACATACCTGAGAAGGGTAACTTTTGATGGAGCTAGTAGAGAGGAAAGGGCCCATCTTACTGGGAGCTGCTGAGGAGGAGGAGGAGGAGGGCAGGAGTTAGGCAGGGGCCATAACCAAGGGGCAAGTTTGAAGATACTGGATGTTTCAGGACTGAGAGAAGGAGTCAGATCTGGAAGAGACATCAGATCATTTAGCCCAGCCCAATAATTCTATGGATAGGAAAACTGAGACCAGTGATTTGGCCAACATCACATAATTAGTAGGCAGCAGGGTAGGGTTTTGAACCAAGGCTACTATAACTCTAAAGCCAGTTTTCTTCCATCCTACCATGCCGCTTATTCTGAATTTCTGAGTTTTGCAGAATCATAAACACCATGAGTAGCTTAATCAATGAGCATGTGGGCTCTACTGTCCTCAAAGGAAGAAACAGGAAACTCATACCACCTGCTTTCAGTCATGTCTACTTACAATGAGCACCATCTGCAAAGGATCCTGCCTCTACACAGGATGGAGGTGACCATTTAGAGAGAGATAGGAAGAGAGAGAGATAGAGACAGAGACAGAGACAGGCAGAAACAGAGAGACAGAAAAAGAAACAGAGAGACAGAGATAGAAATCTTTGGAGCCTAGAGAAAGAGGTAGGTGTAGTTACAAATCTGAAAGAGCTCTGCAAATTAATTGTATGGCCTCTCAAGGTAGTTTAGTGTCAGTTCTGCCCAGGGAAGGAGTCCTTACAAAGTTATAATAGCTTTGTGTTCAGAAGCAGCTTTAAAAAGCATATCATGCCACTCTATGGGTCTCCCTACAAAAGGCCTGTGTTTCAAAGCTTTTTAAGCAGATGGAATCTGTTATTTTTCTGACCTGGACCTATGTGAGTGGGTAAGGGAGAAGAGCCACTAAACCACAGGAAAGAACTTGGACCTAGGAGCCAAGAAGCCTGGGTTCTGAATGACCCCAAGTGCTTTAGTTATGTTCACCTCTTCTCCTCCACTTCTTGGAATCTCTAGCTTCTATTAGAAGTCAGCTTAAGTATTGCTTTCTGTATACAAACTTATCTGATATTCCAGGTGCTAGTGTTTTCCTTTTGAACATTGCCTTATATTGATTTAGTATCTACTTATATGTTGTTGTTCAATCTTTGTTTTCAAAGAGGATCAATAACATCACTGAGTTATGTCTTCACTTGGGCCTCAGTTGGATTTAAGTGAGGCAGAGTTGCACAAATTTATCAGCCTAGCTTTCTTCCAATCATCAAAGACCAGTGGCAGGACAAAAAGTCAGTATGATGGGGGATGGTCTGTGATACGGTGGATGATCTTGGCATCTTCAAGGTCTGATCAAGCTCTAAGTGTTCCACAGTGCCAGCTTCAGTCACCTTCATAGCCATTTGAACAAATTATTCTCATCTGTCCATTCTGCCCGGGAAAGTCTTGACATTCTTGGCACAGATATCTTCTCTAGACTATTCATGGGTTTGAGATTTGCTTGAATTTATTTATTCTGAATCTGGTTTAGCCCTTTTACTGAAACTGTTTTACCAGGGTGTGGCCACTGTGAAACTTCTTGGAGCCACAGTAAGAGTTGGATAAAAGATCGATACCAAAGGTAGATGAGTAGCCTGAAAAAGGCAAGCCCTCATACCAGGAATGCTAGTCTTCCCTGAACATTCCATTCACCTCATACTTATATATATATTCTCTCCTCTAATAAACTCCTTGACTTCAGGAACTCTTTAATTTTTTACTTTGTACCTCCAAATGCTTATTGATTGATGACTAGTTGATAATAACTATATATATGTAAACATATATTTTAAAATAATAATGACATCCATCAAATGGAGAAGGAAATGGTAAACCCCTTCAGTATCTTTGCCAAGAAAATACCAAATGAGGTCATGAAGAGTCAGACATGACTGAAAAACAATTGAACAAAATCAAGGAACAGAAACTAGAGATTCTAATATTCTATATCATATCATACTATATCATATTATACTATACCACTACTGGGTTTCCCTGAAAATAAGACGGTGTCTTATATTAATTTTTGCTCCAAAATATGCCCTAAGTCTTATTTTCAGGGGATGTCTTATTTTTTTTACAATGAAGAAGAATTCACATTTATTGCTGAATCCAAAAATGAACATTTATTATGGTATATAACGACCCCTTCAGCAGCCCCCTCCCCAAAAAAGTTTAAATAAATTATAAATAACTTACCACTCCAAAGCAGGCAAATACAGTGCAGCACCTGAAACAGCATCTGGGCGGCATGTGCATCAGTGTAACACCGCTGAGGGGGAATCTGCAGCGAGTTTGGAAAGTTCTGCCTCTGCAGTGAAGACTGTCAGGTGCAGTCAGATGCAACCGGAACATACATTCTTCCTGTGTTGTAGCCCAGACATCATGGGCTGCTGCACAGAGCATCGGGAGCTACCAAACAGCCTTCACTTACCTTACAATCACCCGGCCCGCTGCGGATCAACAAAGCCGACCAGGTGACCCAGCAATGTGGGTCTTATTTTTGGGGGGTGCCTTATATTAGGCAACCCCCCCCCCCCCCCCCCGCCAAATCGCTGCCATGTCTTATTTTCAAAGTACATCTTATTTTCGGGGAAACACGGTAGAAAGGCAGAGGGCCTCGAATGGAGCTTCTCCCCTCCCCCTCTCCACTGCACCTGATGACATTTTTTCACATGTCCCGCCCCTATGCCCAGCAGCCAATGGGAGCACACAGAGGGTAAGGTGGGTGGCTCACAGGAGGCAGAGCTGGAGGGGAGCAGAGCATTCAGGCCACTCCCCTCCCCCTCTCTACACTCGCTGAGAACATTCTTCACTTCCCCTGCCCCTCTGCCCAGCAGCCCAGTGGGAGTGCTTTCTCCCTCCCCTGTGTGGGGTAAAGCAGGGGTGGAGCATACCCAGCAGGAGGTGGGATGGGGCACAGCACTCAGTCTGGGGTGGGGGTGGGGCTATAGCGTAGTATGAAATAGTCTAATATGGCAGAGTTTGGCACGGCCTGGTATAGTGTAGAATATAGTATAGCATGGAATGGTACGATGTGGTGTAGTGCAGGAGAACAAGGTAGAGTGTAGGGTAGAGTATGGGCAGTATAGCGTATTGTGGGAAGAGACAGTAGAGACAGTGCAGCATAGGGTAGCGTGGGAGAGTCCAGCATAGCATCGTGTCTTCCAGAATTTGTGTCGGATGAACGTCTCTGCATTTAGCTAGCCTGGGCTTTGGATAAAACAGCTCCAGTCCATCCCAGCTGTTATCATTTTCCAATGATAAGCAGCATAGGAGGTCTGTTTGCTAAGTGAAAGGCATGGTGCATGTGCAGAGGGATTATTATCAAACCTGCTGATGGCTTTGATACCAGAATTACCAAATCCAAGAGCTGGAAGAGGCCTCCCAGCCCATCTCGTCCAACCTGCACCTGAGCCCCCTCATCCTCAGGGGACCATAGCCCAATTCCAGGGTTGGTTCTTGGTTTAGATGGTGGTGGCCTCTCAGTTTCGGTCCCATGAGTCTTCTCAGTGCTTTCCCCAAACCTCGAGGTCTCCTTTTTCCTATTGGTGGATCCTCTAGGCAAGGATGGAAGCCAAAGCCCAGGCCTGGATTAACGTAGTTTATAGAAGAAAGTAAAAATGATTGCCTGTGCCTGTGGGACAGGAAAAGGAGGCTGTAATGACTGTGACTGCAAAAAGGGGCTCCATCCCAAACCTAACACCTGTTTAAGAACATAGTTGCGGCTAAGCATTTCTGCTCTCAGCTGGGGCTTGAGCCTGGAGATGACAGCTTTTTGGCACCCAGCCTGTAGAGGCAGAGCTGGAGAGGTTAGAGTCTCACGGTCTCCACCCTTACCCCCACCCTTCTATACTTTGTAGTAGGGATTAGACACGGGAACATCACAGAACTATAAGGGTCATACACATTTTAGAAGTGGCTACAGAGGAAAGAGAGGAGGTAGGTTTGGATCTGTGTGATCTTGGGTGAGTCATCTAATTTTTACTGAGCTTTGTTTCCTCCTTGCTATCTCCCTCAGGGGGGTTGTTTTGAGCAAAGGCCTTTGGAAGCCTTAAAACACTATAGAAATGATGCTCTCATCATTCTCTTCATTTTGATGATTGGGTGACTTCCAAGCCAAGAAAGTGTTACATTAATGACCTTATGTTCTTGTGAATGAATGGAGGGTGACATTTTTAAGGCCTTCCCCTCCCACACTTCCCAGTCCTTCGTGAAGGCTTGGGGTTGTGTGTAAATAAGAATTCACAAAGCTTTTATTGGGTAATTTCTTCCCTTCATTCCCCACCTTCCTCTGTGTACATTTAAAATTTCTGTCCCATTATTCAGAGGCTTCAACCTCAGTAGTTTTTGTAGTTTTTAAAACCACCAGCTCTACCATGATAGTGACACTGGCTTTCTTTCTGTTCTTTGAACAAGGCAGCCCGTCTCCAGATCCTGGGCATCTTACCTTGATGTTCCCCATGCCTGGAACTCTCTCCTTCATCTTTACCTTCTTGCTTCACTGACTTCTTTCAGGTCAGAACTAAACTCTGGGATAAGATACAAAGTCAAAAATGGTCCCTGTCCTCAGGGAACTTGCAGTCCAACAGGGGAGACAACAGGCAAACTATATAAAAATAAGAGGTACATAAGAGAAATTGGGAGTAGTTTCAGAGGGAAGCCAAACAGGAAAGATTTCTTTATTTTTTTTAAACCCTTACCTTCTATCTTAGTATCAGTTCTAGGACTGGAGGGCAGAAAGGCCTAGGCAGTCAGGGTTACATGACTTGCCCAGGGTTACATGGTTAGGAAATGTCTCAGGTCATATTTGAACCCAGGTCCTTCTGACTAGACCTGGCTGCTCTATCAACTGTGCTACCTAGCTGCCCCTCAGGGAAGGCTTCTTGCAGGTGAGAGTTCAGCTGGGACTTGAAGAAATCCAGGGAAGCCAGGAGGCAGGGATAAGGAAGCAGACCATTCTAGGCATGGGTCAGTCAACGTCCAGAGTCTGAAATTGAGTATCTTGTATTGGTGACAGCAAGAAGTCAGTGTCACTGCATTGCAGAATATATGGAAGAGAGTAAGTTGGAAGAAGATTGGAAAGGCAAGTCGAGGCAACAAGCATTTGTGAAGCTCTTACTATGTGCCATATAAGCACTGTGCTAAGCTCCTACTACAGAATGTGCTAAGAGTGCAAATACAGACAAATAGAAAGGCAGTCCTTGCCTTCCAGAAGCATACATTCTAACAGGGGAAGACAATTTGTAAAAGGGAGCTGAAAAAATGAGGGTAGAGTGGATAGAGCCACCTGCCAGGAGTGGCAAGACCTGAGTTCAAATCTAGCCTCAGACACTGGCTAGTCTCTGATTGCCTCAATTTTGTCTGTAAAATAGGGATAATAATAGCACCTGCCTCCCACAGTTGTTGTCAGGATCAAATGAAATAAAAATTGTAAAGTGCTTAGCACAGTGTTTGGCACATAATAAGTGCTATAAGAAGTTTAAAAGTTCATTGTTGTTGTTGTTGTTGTTGTTGTTGTTATTGTTATTATTATTATTATTATTATTCCTGGTAAAGAGAAAGTTCAGGACAGTCCTGATTAAAGACTGGAGAAGAATAGACATGGCTGGCCTAGCCCCCTCTTTAAAATGGGAAGAACCAGTCAATCAGAAAGGGATAGCCCTGGGTGTAAGGAAGGTACTTCCAGTGTGTGAAGTCTAGGGTAAAATAAGGTAACACTTCTGAGGCATAGTGGAGAAAGTCCGTGTGATTCAAGAGTGTGTCCTGGAGAAGAATGAAGATAAGCTAGGTTGGGGCTAGGCTAGAAAGAGCTTTAAAAGCCAGGCAGAGGATTTTATATTGTGTCCTGGAGGTAAAAGGGAGCCATGTTGGGAAAGAGTGGCATTGGCCAGTGAAAGGACATAAGAAGACAGAGCACAAGAGGCATAAAGGGTCAGAAATGAGCTGGGATCGGGTTCTTCCCTTAGGTCAGCTTGGTGGTTCCCAAGTCTTGCTTCACCAACCCAGTCCTTCCGATGCTAGGCTTTCTGGCTTCTTTGTCTGGCCTAATCTGGGGAATGACCCTACTGGGTCCTTGTTTTCCCTTGACAGGGAATTTTGAAAGCTGTCAGCCTGACTGTTCCTTGGATGGTCCTGACTGTCTTTTTCTTTTTTTCTATCTGTGTGATCTCAGGCAAATCACTTTATCTCTCTAACATCTAATTTTCCTTATTTCTAAAAAGTAGAGATTGGGCTAAAATTCAGGCATTCTTAAACTGGGGTCCATGAACACACACACACACACACACACACACACACACACAATTGAGATAACTTTATTCCAATATAGATGGTTTCCTTTGTAATTTTTCGTATTTTATTCTATCCATTTAAAATCATTATTCTGGGAAGGGGTCCATAGGCTTCACCAGACTGCCAAAGGGAACCAGGACATAAAAAAGGTTAAGAACCTTTGGGCCGTATGATCTCTAAGATCCTTTCAAGCTCCAAGTCCTCTGAACATTTATGAATATGCTGAGAATGATGAGGCTCTTATGTTTCTCAGGGTCTGTGGCTCTCTCTGATCCTCTTAGCAGGCTAGAGAACCCAGCAGTATTCTGGAGTTTGCTTCTCCATTAGCAGCAGGAATTGTTGGGGCTGGGGTGGGGAGAGGAGATGAGGAAGCCCCCTCTATCAGCAAGCCATTTATTATCAGGAAAGTGCCGGGTAGGGATTCTCTGGCCTGGATTTGAGCAGCAGGGAAACAGCCTGGCTTCCCTCTGACTCCTCCTGGCTCTGTTTGGAGACAGAACCATGCTTACCATCTCTTGGTGGTTGCCCCCTTTTAAAGCTCTCAAAGGCATTTAGTCCGGTGCGAGCTCTCCCTACGGAGCTCTCTGAGATGGTCCTCAGGGTCTGGATCTGGGAGAACTCATTCGGTCTTTGTCATCTCAGCCTCCTCCCCCAGCGTGCCAGGGAGGAGCCTGGGAGCACTGTTTTTGGACACAAATATACACAAGTTATTAGAACCTGAGATCAAAGGAGGTGTCCCACTGTCTCCCTTTCAATGCTCACATTGTGTGTGTGCTGAAGCCTGCTAGAGAGTTAGAACCGGAAGAAAGAGGAAAAGGGGGGGGGGGGACCCTTTGTACAAAGATCCTTGTCACTGAGAGAAGTCCGTAAAAGATGATGTGAGGAGACACCAGGTGGAGGAGAGAAGCCACCTTATTGTTAAGAAATGCAAATAAAAAATTCTCCGCTGTATTGAAACTTTCCTAACTTGTCATTTCTGAGAGCAAAAGGGAAGCAGCAATGATGGCTGTAGCCTGGAAAGAGCTTTCTTCTCTCTCCTGGCTTCCTTGCACAGGTAGCGTGTGATGTTAGAGAAAGTTTGGTTTCTACCCTTTCAGCAGATTGGCGTGTTGAAGAGTGGGTGAGTCAATCTCTTTTCAGAGATAAACTCAGAGGAAGAAAGAAAGATTCTTTTTTTTCCCCCTCGAGAGCAGCTGCAACCTCCTGGTCCAGGGTCAGGTTTGTTCCTTCCTTGCAGCAGGTGTGCTGCTCTCCCCAGGAAAGAGGAAGCCTGGACTGAAAGAGACTGTTGCTTTGCATTCCCTTAGGAAAAGGCAGCCAGAGTGAATTCTTCCTCTATTGCCTCCCAGGATCCAGCACCTGCCCTGTTGCCCTCTGGGAGAGTCTGGTGTTGCCAACAAGACTGGCAGCTAGATGAGATGGCCAAGCTATTGATGGTGGGGGGCAGCTTGGCAATGATTAGGCAGCTAGCCTCAGGGGGCTGAGGGACCCAACACTGACCCAAGGCTATGCTAAAGTTTTTTCTTTCTCTCTTTCTTCTACCTGCTTCTCTTCTTGTTCTTATTCTCCCTCTTTGAGCTGGCTCAAACCAAGCTATCTCACCCACATAGAACACCTTTGAGATCATAGAATTTTACAGTTGGATTTTGTCATATATGTTTTTATTTCTCAGAGGATTTTAAATCTGAAAATTAGAGATCATTTAGGCCAGGGGTTTTAACTTTTTGAGTCATGAACCCCTTTGGCAGATAGGTGAAGATTATGAACCTTTTCTGACAATAATGTTTTCAAATGCCTAAAATATACAAGATGACAAAAGAGATCAACTATTTTGAAATTCATTTGAAACAATTTTTAAAAAAAGAAACAAGTTCAGAACCCCTGATAATTGAATCCTTACATTTTAAAGTTGAGGAAACCAAGGTCCAGGCAGGGGAATGGACTTGCCCAAGGTCACACAGTTAATATAAACAGCAAGCCAGAATTCAAAGGTAGGGCTCCTGAATCTAATTCCAGTGCTCTGGTCATGCTGCTTTCAACCTTTTCTTCCTCCTATTCAGTTTTATGACCCTTTCAACTTCTCCATCTTTACTGCTATGCTGAGGCTAGATGGTAAGTAAAAAGGAGGGGTGTTTGTTGTTCAATCATTTTTCAGTCATGTCTGAGTCTTCATGACCTCATTTAGGGTTTTCTTAGAAGAGATACTGGAGTGGTTTGACCATTTCCTTCTCCAATTCATTTGACAGATGAGGAAACTGAGGTCAACAGGATTAAATGAATTGTCCAGGGTCATATTGCTAATGAATGTCTGAGGCCAGATTTGAATTCAAGAAGATGAGGGTTCCTGACTCCAGGCCCGTACACTAGCTCCTATACAACATGGCTGCCCCTAAAGCAAGGACACATAGTGATAAATCAATAAAAATGCATTCATTAAGGGCCTAATAGGCATCCATTTCTGGACTAGGTAATATGGGGAACACAGAAGAAGACGCTAACTCAGCTTTAGAGATATTCAGAGGCTAGCTATGGAGTGCAGACTCAAATACTGAACCAGTGGAAAAGAGCCCAAGAAAATACATAATTCAACACTAAATTTTGTGCTCTAGACCACAAGAACCGTATATATCTAATTAATGAGAGAAGAGTCACGGAAGACTTGGTAGAGGTTAATAGTACATGAGCCTTGATGAAAGCCCATGATTTAGATAGGTAAAAAGGAGTAGAGAGGCCAGTGTAGGAGAAGGGGAATAATATAAGGAAAATTATGGATTAGAATGAGTAGGGTGAATGTAGGGCCTAATGAGGAGCTCAGCCTTTTTGGAATGTAGTGATTTGTGTGTGGGCTGAAGGTAGAAATAAGGTCGATAGGCAGGGTGGATCCCCAAACTCAGGGAAATCTTCAGACTGGAGATAGGGTCAAAGTCAACTGTCTCAAAAGCAAGGGCAAAGGACTACCAGAAAAATTAAGAAACTTTTCCCCTAATCTAGAACTTTTGGGTCTCCCTTCCTTCCTTCCTTCCTTCCTTCCTTCCTTCCTTCCTTCCTTCCTTCCTTCTTTCCTTTCTTCCTTCCTTCCCTCCCTCCTTCCTACCATTCCTTTCCTCTCTCCCTTTCTGCCATTTCTCTTTCTTCCTTCTTTCATTTCTTCCTTCCTTTTTTCCTTCCTTCCTTCCTT
>NC_058131.1:298843927-298868299 GCF_016433145.1 Gracilinanus agilis | reverse complement strand
TTCTTTCCTTTCTTCCTTCCTTCCCTCCCTCCTTCCTACCATTCCTTTCCTCTCTCCCTTTCTGCCATTCCTCTTTCTTCCTTCTTTCATTTCTTCCTCCCTTTTTTTTCTCTCATAGCTTTCCACTTCTTTATCCTCTTAATCTTATCTTTTCTCTGAGTCCTTTGCTCAGGCAGCCTCATAAGCTTTCTGGATCTTTCTCTTTTATCATCATATCCCTTTCTATAAATATGAATATGCTTTTATTAATATGATTCTAATAGTATGGGTTCTAACATACTTTCGTGTTTATGACTTCTGATTCTCCACTCCTCTCCCCCACATCTTTTTAGTTTGCCAGTTCTCTGTGAATGGGATTCATTGTTATTATCCAGAGATGATGATATCAACATATCTGTGATCTCATCGATGCAATTACTTTTCTTAGAGAGGTTTCAGTCCATCCATGTCTTCTCATCCTCAATCCTTCCTATCCATATCCTTCTATAAATTCATCCGGAGAGGTCTTTCAGTGTATATTTTTTCACATTTCATAAATACCAATTCAAGAGACCAATAAAGAAGAATACTACTCATCTCCTGACAGCTAAGTGCTGGATGGACTCAGGGTTAAGATTAAGTCATATATTTTGGGGGCATTTTGGAAATGAAATTATGGAATTGTTTAAATAAATGATGAGGCAAAAAATGGAAATTTGTTTTGCTTCCCTATGCATATTTGTTATGAGAATTTGTTTTTCTTTTCTTTTCAATGGGAAAGGTGGTAGGAAGGAAAGAAGCTAAATTTGTTTAATTGAAAAAGTGTTTCTCATGTACCATTATAGCCCTTGGTTTGTCCCTCAGTCTCAATACATTACTGAACCAAGTTCTTCTCTGACTATGAATCATGGTATACCACAGTCTCCAAAGAATTTGAGGTTGAGCATCACCCTAGAGAAATGCATGGTGGGGACAGACAAGTAAGCTTCAACACGTTTAATTGAGGAATTTTGTGCAGGACACATAACATAAAAGTTGTCATTAGAGATGTATGACTGGAAAAAATGATGGTAATGTGGCAAGAGCAAGGGACAAACTATGAACAGCTTATAGACCATATGCTTCACTCGTATCCATGCAATGTCAATAAGACTGCAGATTGAGTACACCACCTGGGTATATTTACTGGAGGATATGATGAATAAAAGGCACATGGGATGAGCAGGTATCAGTGGGCTGCCATCCATATTTTTAGGAGGAATTACTGATATTAATGAGAGCACAGAGGCATAGAAGTATTACCAACAACCATTTAGAAAATGGCTACAGTGTAAAGGGACTGTTTTAATAACAAATACCTTACATTTATATAGTACTTTATGGTCACAAAATGTGCAATAGACATCTACTTTGATCTACAAAACTATCCTATAGGAGAAGGAGATAGTGAAAGAATTTTATAAATGGGGAAACTGAGGACCAGGAAAGTTAAATAGCTTCTTCAAGGTTGCACAGTGAGTAAATGACAAAGTAGAATATGAATCTAGGACTTCTGCTTATGATTTTATTTATTTATTTTTTATAAACCCTTACTTTCTGTGTTAGAAGCAATACTGTGTATTGGTTCTAAGGCAGAAGAGTGGTAAGGGCTAAGCAATGGGGGTCACACAGCTAGGGAGTGTCTGAGGCCAGATTTGAACCTAGGACCTCCCGTCTCTAGGCCTGGCTCTCAATTCACTGAGCTACCCACCTGCCCCAATCTAGGACTTCTGACTTTTGGTCTGGTAGCCTTTCTACTAAGCCATGAGGTTCTCGAAATTCTTCCAGGGGTAGCGTCCCAGTCTCATACTTACATATTTATTCTTCACTCCTGGACTCCACACCAGAGGAGGGGAGGGACACTGAAAATAATGCTACTGATTGTTTCTTGAAGAATAAGAAGGGCAGTATCTGTGCTAAGGGCAGTAGTGTAGACAGACAGACGACAAATAGATAGATAGATAGATGGATGGATGGATGGATAGACAGACATAGAAAGATGATAGATGGATAGATAGTATAGATGGATGGATATAAAAAGATAGACATGTATATTATAAGATAGACATGTGGGTAAACAGATAGATGATAGACAGACATGTAGATAGAGATGGATAGATGGGCAGACAGACAGAGGTATATTTAAATCACTACAACAATTGCGCGTAGCCTCAAGTCTTTTAGGGCTAGCTTGATTCTTTTCCAGGCCCATGGGCTAGTTTTTTAAAGTCTGACTTTTCATTTCTCATCTCTTTCTCATCAGATAGGCAACTGCATGCTGCAATGGATAGAGTGTTGGGCCTGGAGTCAAGAAGACCTGAGTTAAAATCCAGAAACTTACTAGCAATGTGACCCTAGGCAAGAAACTAAACCTCTGTCTAACTCAGTTCCCTTATCTGTAAAATGGCATAATTATAGCACCTGTTTCCCACATCTCTGAAGATCAAATGAGATCATATTTGTCAAGCACTTAAAAAATTTTTTTTAACTCTCACCTTCTATTTTAGAATCGATACTGTGTATTGTCTCCAAGGCAGAAGAGTGGTAAGGGTTAGGCAATGGGGGTCAAGTGACTTGCCCAGGGTCACACAGCTAGAAAGTATCTGAGGCCAAATTTGAAGCCAAGACCTCCTGTCTCTAGGCCTGACTCTCAATCCACTGAGCCACCCAGCTGCCCCCCTGTCAAGCACTTTGAAGACCTTAAATGGCTATATAAATGCCAACTGTTATTATCAGATAATTTGTGGAAATTTAACAGGCTAGTAAGCTTATTGAAAGATTGATATATGAAGGAACTTTTGAAGGGGACCTACCTTTCCCTAAGCTGCTGTTTCTATGTTTATGTGAAAAGATGAAGTATTATTAATATTTTTGGAACCCTGATTATACCCAATGCTCATGACTGAATGGAAGCTTGGCTATATCTTCCCAAAAGGTTGCTGGGCCTTTTTCTGGTCTGGCCACTTTCTGGTCCTGCTATTAATACTTGTGGGATCAGAGTTGTTCATAAACACCCTATTTTACCTTAGGACTGAAAAGTCAGATAGATGGGTCTAGAATTTCAGAAAATGAAATTATAGAATTGTTGAAATAAATAATGAGGCTGAGTGGCCCTGGGCAAGTCATGCAACCCTGTTTGTCTCAGTTTACTCATTTGTAAAATGAGCTGGATGAGGAATGTTAAACCACTTCAGTATCTTGGCCAAGAAAACCCCAGAGTCAGACATGGAGGAAACAACTCAACAACAGTCTTCTCTTTTCTAGGCTAAACATCTCTAGTTCCTTCTGCTGCTCCTCCTACAGAATGAGTTCAAGTCTCTCGATTGCCGTGGTTGTCTTCCTTCCAATTCTCTCCAGTTTTTCAATATCCTTCTTTAACTGTGGTGCCCAGAACTGAATGCAATACTCCACATGTGGCCTGACCAGGGCAAGCTACAGTGGGGCCATCACCTCCTTATTTTGGGAAGTTCTGGCTCCCTTACTACAGTGCAAGATCAAATAATAAGATTCATGAGATCATGAGAATGAGAAGAATGACATTATGAATTCCCATGCCTGGTGCATGGGAAAAGGGGCTGGATTTGGAGTCAGAGAACTTGGCTTCAAATCCTAACTCCTACTTAATAGCAATAGCAATGTGGCTAAGTCATTTGACTTCTCTGGGGCTTAGTTTCCTCATCTGTAAAATAAGGGAATTGGAGGAGAGGCTCTCTGAGCTCCCTTCCTGCTCTAGATCTATGATATTATCCCATTTGTATTATCCTGGGCAAGTCAACCCCTCTACTCCACTTTGATTTCTTCCTTTGCAAAAGGAAAGTTCTTTATGAACTTTAATGCTTCTACAACAGTGAGCAACTAGCTTAAAGAAACCTCCAACCCACGTAGGTGGGGAAGGAGGAGAAAGCTCAGCTAGACAGATAGTGCTGGCATGTGGATGCAGCAGGTAGGATTAAAAGCCACCTAAAATAAGAATACTAAAGTGGCCTATCACCAACTGTCAAGTTTCACCAATACCAGTCCGAATATGTCTCAAGCCCTGGGAAACTTAGCTTCTCTGATAAATCTCTCTCTTTTTAATTTCTTTCTTTCTTCTCCCCTTTCCCTCCTTGAAACAAGAGGAGATCTTCAAAGGAAAAAATATGTCACTTTAAATACACAACACATACACACAAAATGGGCCAGATAAATTATTAAAATACATAAAAGAAGAAATTCATGGGGAGAGAGGCGGGTTTGCTGGCGAGCTGGGCAGCCACTGAGGCTGGTGCTGGGCTGCTGGACTCATTGGAGAGAGACAGACTCTACTTTCTACTTTGGGAACAGCTGACATTTTATTAAGAGTTGACACTACTCTGGCTAATTACCTCCATGGTGGGTGGCTGCCATGTTTTAAAAAATGGCCCAGACCCACTAACAGGATTGAGCAGAAAAGCCCTTCATGGCTATTAATGTTCAAACCCAATTAAAAAAATATTTAGAAACAATTCCTCTGTTTCTTCTGCGGGGTTTGGGTTTTTTTTGTTTGTGTTGTTTTTTCAGGACTCAGACTAGTAAGTATTAAGCTTTACTTCTCCCTTTTATCTCTATCTGAACTGAAAGAAAGAATTCCCAAGGGAAAAAGGGATTTTCATAAAAGAAGACAGTAATGACCAGTCCAAGGGAGTAAACAACTTTCTAAGGACTATGAGAATCCTTGGAATTTCCAGTTCTATTTTGAGGTAACTCATTTATGAAAGAAAAATAGCTAACTCCTGGGATAAAAACAAAGCTACTAATAAGGGGAAAAGACAAAAAAAATCCCTCTAAGTGCATTTTATTTTTATTTGAAGTAACTGTTGTTTGAGAGTTTGGAGGCAAAGGCTGGGGAAAGAGAATTCAGATATGGTATGGTGACCCTAAAGTAACTTGGGACCCTCCCCCAAAGGTTGAGGATTCCTAGGGCAAGAACTGAGTGGCATAAAGCCAACAGTAATGGGCAATGCCATGATCTCTACCCAGGATGAGGTAGGGAGGTTGAGAAATGAAGTCTCCCTTCTACTCCCTCCCCTAACCTGAGCCATAGAAGAGGCAACATTAGGGAAGTGACCATCAGAGACTGTGGGTCACTGAGGGTAAGGGACACTCAGACAAAGGACAAAGATCTATTTCACAACATGGCCCAGAACTGGTCTTGCTGGGGGTGTATTTTGATATCAAAACCTCCCACATAGTCCATGTGGCAGATGATGATAAAGATCTTGGGATTTAGAATAGGAAGAGATCTTATGCATCACTTAATCTGACAACCTCAGTTTCCAGATGAGGAAGCAGTTCCAGAGAAGCTGTGACTTGCCCAAAGTCACACAGCAAAGAAAGAGTAAGGCCAAGTCCTGTGACTCCAAATCTAGGTCTTTTCCCAAATACATCATGTCTCTTTGCCCAACTCCCATTCACTTTCCTTCCTCCTCCCTTAGAGAAAGTGTTATCTGACAAAGTCATTCACACTAAGTCATTAGCTACTTGCTTTTTTTTTTCCTTCCTGGGGGTTTTTACTTTTGGAGAGATTCCACAAGAAGAGGGCAATAGTTAACTTAAAAGAATAAATTAAAAAAATGGTAGAATTTCAGGTCTTGCTTGCATGTTAAAGTTGACTCTGGTTGTGTATTTTTTGGGGAAGGAATCTTCCTTTTTCAAAGCATTAAAACAAATAAACATGAAATAAGGAGAAATGTTAGGATGTTTACTACATCTGTAGTCACAAGATTGGATTCAAAACCTGATTCTGATATTTAATGCCTATATGACCTTAGTTGTGGTTCAGTCATTTTTAGTTGTGTTTGACTTTTCATGACCCCATTTGGAGTTTTCTTGGCAAAGATAGTAGAATGGATTGCCATTTTCTTCTCCAGCTCACTTGACAGATGGGGAAACTGAGGCAAATGGGGTTCAATCACTTGCACAGGGTCACACAGCTTGGAAATATCTGTGGCCACATTTGAATTCAGGAAAATGAGCCTTCCTAACTTTTAGGCCTGGAGCTCTAGCTGCTGTACCTCATGACTACCCATATTACTGCAAGCATATTTTACTTTACTTTTCCGGATCTCAGTTTCTTCTGTAAAAAGATGTTAAGACAGAAGCTTCTAAGATCTCACCTAGCTCTAATTTCTATAATACTATTGATATACATTAAAAAATGACCTAGAAACAAGGACATGGACTAGATAGCCCAGGACTTAACAGGGAAAATGATAGCAATATCAAAGCCTGAAGGCAAGACGTCATCTTGGCAAAACTGTGAAGCACAAATTTGCCTTTCTTCTTGAGTGCTTTCTCCCTGTTCCCTTTATCTGGTGGCTGTTGCTTTTCTGCCACTCCCCTGGTTGCCAAGGGCATCCTACTGGACAGTACTACAAACGTGGCACCTTTTCATTCTCCTAACTCCACATCAGAATGGATTTGTCCTGTCTTTCATCCCTAGAGGCCTATGCCCTTTGCTAGATACAGTATTTTGATAAATCAGAATATACAGCATGGAAAGAACACTGAGCTGCATTTAGGTGGCTCGTTAGATAAAGAACCAGGCTTGGAGATGGGAGGTACTGTGTTCAAATCTAGCTCATGTGACACTGTGGAGTTCATTTAATCTCCATTGCTTAGCCCGTACTGATCTTCTGCCTTGGAGCCAATACTTAATATTGAATTTAAGACAGAAGGCAAGGGGGAGAGAGAGAGAGAGACAGACAGACAGAGAGAGACAGACAGAGAGAGAGAGAGAGAGAGAGAGAGAGAGAGAGAGAGAGAGAGAAGAAGAAGAAGGAAGAAAAAAGAAAGAAGAAAGAAAGGGAGGGAGGGAGGGAGAAAGGGAGAAAGAGAGGGAAGAAGAGAGAGAGAAAGGGAGAGATAGAGAGAGAGGGAGGAAGGAAGAAAAAAGAAAGAAATAAAGAAAGGGAGGGAAGGAAGGAAGAACATCGGGTTGTCTTAAGAAAACTTGGCTCTATCTATCCCTGTTTCTGTCCGTCACTAATTCTCTATGTGACCTTGGGGAAGTCACTTTTGGATCTGCATCTCTTTTCATTAAAGGGAAAAAAATTCTGAGCTTAAACACCAAATAAAACGAACATTTCCATATACAAAGTAGAGCAGAAACTGCATGAAACTGCACCTATCTATTATGTTCACCTTCTCGTTCTTTTAAAATATAAAATAAATTCAACATGTGACTTTCAAAGCTGGCCTGCTTGCCTGCGATTTGTTCCAGCCTTCCTTTTGTTCTGTTCTGTGCATTTTAAATAAAATCTGCACTTCTTTTCCCCTCATCTATAAAATGAAAGGTTTTGGACTGGATGATCCCTACTAGATATGAAAAATAACCACAACCAACATTTCTCTGTTTTTATTACAGGCAGAGCACTGTGTTAGGACCTGGGAGTGATACACAGTTTTGATATGACAAAGTTTGTGCCTCAAGCAACTTACACTCTAATAGGAAGATATAAACAGAGATCTGTAATTCCACAGTGGGAACCTGAGAGGGATGCAAAACAAAGGGTCAAGTAAAGTCAGAGGGGGAAAAGTCTCTACCATCATGGGGAGATGAGAGAAGGCCTCCTAGAGGACGCATGAAGTCTCTGTAAGAATTCCAAAGAAGAGGAAGGGGAAGAAGGAAAGACGTGCCAGATAGAGGGGAAGAGTTAAAGCAAAAAGGCAAGGCAGTATCAGAGCTCAGCCTGTGTTCTAGGTACAGAAAGTTTGGCTGGCATATAGAATTTGTAGAAGAGAATAACATGAAATGAAGCTAGAAAGGTAGGATGGTGCTAGATTGTGGACAGCCTTGAATATCAAGCAGAGGAGTTTGAACTTGCCTCAATAAGAAGAGAGAGTCACTGAGGTGATCTGACTGGATCCATTTTTAAGAAAGATGTTTTTGGAAGCGATATGAAGGTAGAGAGTGATCTCTGATGTTATTCTCTGTGCTGAAGTATAAAAAGGTTCTGTGATTTGCTAAGTTACCATCTCTAAGGTGATATTTTTGTATTTTAAGAGTTGTTTTTTTTTCCTTTCTTTAAACCTTTACCTTCTGTCTGAGAATTGATACTAAATATCAGTTGGAAGGCAGATGAATGGTAAGGGCTAAGCAATTGGAGTTAAGTGACTTGCCCAGGGTCACACAGCTAGTAAGTGTCTGAAGCCAGATTTGAACTTAGAATCTCCTGTCTCCTGGCCTGGCTCTGTCTGTCTACTGAGCCAAAGGAGCTGTGGCAATAGTAGTTTTCAGTGGCAGCTCCAGGAGACCTTAGCTCAATTCAGCAAAGATTTTTTTAAGCATAATCCTTCCACATCTTCACCCCCCTCCCTGAAATTATGATGTATGTAAAGAGGAGATAAAGCTTTTATGTATATATATGTATATATAGATATATACTATTTAATTGTCTGTGTTCTTACGTATCCTCTAACAGTAGGTAAAGCTCCTTAAGGGCAGAGCATTCTGTTGCTTTCTTTATATATCACATAGTAGGCACTTAAGAAATGCTCTTTGTTGTTGCTATTATGTACAGCGCTCTGTGCCTTAACCCAAAGTAGTGATGCTGCTGGTGGGTATTTCAGATGTTTTTGGTCAACCTGCCTCAAGATAAGGAAGTAAATTAGAGTACTTAGAAACAAAAATGGTGGAGGTGTCTTTGGTCTCAATTCAGAAGGTTTCTTCTTACAAAGATAGCACCAAAATTAATAGTGACAGATACAGTCATAGATTAAAAAAAAAAGTTTTTTTGCTTTTGCTATTATCATCAACCCCTTGGGGGCACCTAGGTGGCTCAGTGGATAGAGAGGCAGGTTTAGAGTCACATCTGGACTCAGACACCTCCTTTGTATGACCCTGGGCAAGTCCCTTAACCCCCATTGTCTACTCCTTTACTGCTCTTCTGCCTTGGAGCCAATACACAGTTTTGATTCTAAGAGGGAAGATAAGGATTTAAAAAAAATTAATTCCTCTCTCCCTGGAGTGCTACCTCCTCTGTCTCCCTGACTCCATTGTATAGTGTAATAGATGCTTAATAAATATATGTCAAATGAGTGAAAGAATGAATGAATGAATGAATCCAGGTGATGCGGGGTAAGGTGAAGGGTGATTGCCTCTTATGATGATGATCGAAAGCATGTAATCAAGGAAACCTTGATTGATGGATACAGAAGATAGATGGTGACTAATGTAATCCTTACATGTCATCACTTGTTAGACTGCCTTAGAAGCTGTGAATTATTCCTACAGGCACAATTATGTTTCCAGGAGGAAACACACTTGGCTCTTTCCTCCTCTGCACATCTCTGCTCAGGCTGTTCCTTGAAATGCTTTCCTCGGCATGTTGGTCTATCAAGATCCTACCCATCCTTCAAGGCCCAGATGAGATTTCTACGATGTTTTTCCTTGATCCCTATATATCATATCATCTCTTCCAACTCTAAACTCCCAATTTAATTCAGTTAAAAAAACATTCGAGAGCATGCCTTGTGTAAGGTGCTCTTCTGAGTAAGTTAAAACAAAGCTTATATTCTGTTGGAGAAGGAGCTTATATTCTGTTGGAGAAGGAGCAAGACCCAATTCAAATTCAACATGCAAAATACAACATATTCAAAGATAGCAAACCAAATTAAAGCTTACATATAAAATAATTTCAAGAAAAAAAGAGCATTAATAACTGAGAGGCTCAAGGAAGGTCTCATGAGGGGCAGCTAGGTGGCTCAGTGGATAGAAAGCCAGGTCTGGAGATAGGAGGTCCTGGGTTCAAATGCAACCTCAGATACATCCTAGCTATGTGACCCTGGGCAAGTAACTTACCTCCAAATGCCCAGTCCTTACCACTATTCTGCCTTAGAACAGATACCTAGTAAATATTCTAAGATAGAAGGTAAGTTAAGAAAGAAAGAAAGGAAGAAAGAAAGAAAAAGGGAAGGAAGGAAAGAAGGAAAAAAAGAAAGAGGTGGTACTTGTGGTTTAAAGGAAGCTAGAGATTTTTTTTAACCCTTACTTTTTGTCTTAGTAACAACTCTATGACAGAAGGGCAAGGGGTAGGCAAACAGGATTAAGTGACTTGCCCAGAGTCACACAGACCAGATCAGGTTTGAACCCAGATCCTCCTCACTCCAAGGCTGGCACTCTATCAACTGCCCCCAGAAAGCTGGAGATCTTAAGAGGTGATGGTGAGGAGGAAAAGCATATCATATCCAGGAAATAGCTAGCAAGTTAATTTGACTGAGACAAAAAATGTCCAGTGAAATATGACTGGAAAAGCAGTTGGGAAACCAGATAGTGAAGGACTTTAAAAGCCAGGATGAGAGTTTTGCATTTTATCCTAAAAGCAATGTGGAGGCACTGAAGATTTTGAATAGGCAAGTGAGATGGTTAGATTTGTGTTTTAGTCTACCCATTTGGATAGATTAGACAAAAGGGAGACTACAAGCAGGGAATCCAGAACAGATGTAAGGCAAAATCTATAGTAAAAGTCAGTGCTTTAAGTGGAGAGGAAGAAACTGATGTGAGAAATATTGTGGAAGTAGAATCAACAAGACTTGGCAACTGATTGTATATGGCGAATAAGTTCCAGGGCTGTCCAGAAGGAGAGGGAGGTAATGGAAGTGAAGTCAATGTTGTTAACCTGGGTGATTAGAAGAAGGGTAGTGCTAGTTAACTTCAATAAAGGAATTTGGAGGAAAGATGTGTGACAGGGAAAATATGAGTTTTGTTTTGGACATATCAACTTTGAGATCCTTATAGGCCCTTATCCAGATGGAGAGGTCCTAAGGAAAGTAGATAATAAAGGACTGGGATTCATGAGAAAATAGAATTGGTTCTATGAATTAGGAAGACATGCATAGAGATGATAGTGGGAATCCATGGGAACTGATTAGATCACCAAGGAAGAGAGTTTGGGAAAAGAAGAGTCAATGACAGAGTCTTGAGGGGTGGAGGGGTGTGGTGCAGTGGCATACACACTTACTGGGAGGAAGAAGAATGCTGATTTAGCAAAGGAAACCAAGAAGAAGCAATCAGATAGAGAGGAGAAGATTCAAGATAGATTGGTGTCATGGAAGCCAAAGGAGGAGAGATGATCAAGGAAGAAGGAATGATCAACAATGTCAAAGGCTGCAGAAGAGCTAAAAAGGATGAGGTTAGCACTTTGGTTTGACTCTATGTCTTTGATCATAATAACACATTTCTATAGTAATTTTGAGTTTATATAACTCTTTCCTCATATAACCCTATGAGGCAGATAATGAAAGCACTATTATGTCCATTTAACAGATAATAAAACAGACTCAAAATGAGTGATGAATCAGAGCCAAGACTTGAACTCCCATTCTCCTGTCTTGGGGTCCAGTGCTCTTCCCAGGATACCATGGCTGTCTCAAATTATATTCTAACTTTGATAGGTAATTTTTTTTATCCTATCAGTCAAAAAGTTCCCCTAGGACTGGGAATGTATCTCATTTGTGATGTATCCCAAACACCTAGGTACTCAATAAATATTTATTGAATTAATCCAAATCAGCCCACAACTGAAGGCAGACTAAGTTAACATGGGACAAGAAATAAGAATTTAAGAATATATTAGAAAATAAGTACAACAAGCTGTATTGGGAGAGAGTTCTGCCAATAGACCAACTCGAAGGTTTATTTTGTTTGGCCCCAGACTGTCAGAATGGGACCAAGAGATAGAAGTTGGAGATAGATTTTAGCTCAGTAAAAGGAAGCATTTCTAATAATTAGAGCTGTCTAAAAATGGAATGGACTCCCTTTTGAGGTAGTGAGTTCTCTGTTACCACAAGCAAAGACTAGATGCCCATTCTTAAGGATTTCTGCTTCAGTTAGGGGTGGTATTGAATGACCTCCGAGGTCCCTTCCAACTCTCAGATTCTAGCCTGTCAGCAGAACAGACATTTTTTCCTTTGATAAAACAAATGCGGTGCTTATTGCTGAAGCTGCCTAACTCAGAGGAAACATCACAAAATTTCATTCAGACAAAATAAACAGTTGTGTGGCTCTGGAAACTGAGGAAGATGAAAGTAAAAAGGGACCTTGCCTTTGTGACTACTATGCTAACTGTACATTAGTAGACCTCTGATGGAAAAGAGACTTTCTTTTAATAGCAGGGGGAAGGCAAGACTTCCAGACATCTGCCAGGTCACCCAGAGACTTCTAGCCAAGGAATGGACTACTGTAATATACTCAGCCTATAGTTCCTATCCTGGCACCAGAGAGATTACATCGGTTTGCTAGTGTGTGTGAACTAGTGATTTCAACAAAGTTAGGGAACTCATAGCATGGAAACTCCCTTCATCAATGCAGTTGAGTGACAGCAAATTAATATATTAATAATGTCCTAGGAACGATAACTTTTGATAACAATAAAATGCTTCGTTTCATCTGGGAGGCAGTGTGTTCTAGTAGAAAGAACAGTGAATTAGGGATTAAATTTGAATCTGTTCTGATTTTTCTCACCAATATCCTGTCACCTTGGACAAGATACTCTTCTCTCAGACTCGATTTCCTCATCTTTAAAATGGGGGAGATGATTTCAGCCTTGCCTAGTTGAGGTGGTGAAGATCAGGTGAGAGATTGTTTGTGAAAGTGCTTTGGAAACTTAAAAAAAAAAAGTACTATACAAATGTATGGTAATGATTTATAAGATCAACACACGCACGCTCCTCTTTCGTCTTCTACTTGGCCCAAGGGGAGGGAAATGTCTGACCAGTGAAGCCACGTCCCCCATCCCTCCCAGTAAGGTGTGGTGTGGTGTGGTGTGGTGTGGTGGTGTGTGTGTGTGTGTGTGTGTGTGTGTGTGTGTGTGTGTGTGTGTGCGCGCGCGCGCGGGCGCGCGTGTATATTTGGAGAGGACAGTACTAGGGTCTCTGAATGATGGAGGAGGGGGCGAGTAGCGACTCCTCTTTATAGGGCAGAGTCCCAGCAGGAGAGGCTAGGTGGGACCCGGCTTAAATCTCCCCAAGTAGGGGGTCAGTCGGTGAAGCGTTAGCAGGGGCCAGGGGTCGGGCTAGGGAGGGACTGGGGTGGGGTGGGGTGGAGGGTTGGTGATGAGGATAGCATCTCGCTCCCCCGCTCCCTCCCACCCCCCGGCTGGCCGGCCGCAGCTCCGCTCTCTCCGCCCTGCGGGGAGTTGGCCCCCGCCAGTCTCCGCCCCCTCCCCATTCCGGGTTCCTCTTTGATGCACCGCCGCGGCCCAATGGGCGCGCGGAGGAGGCGTCGGGCTGGGGGCTCCGCGCAAGGAGGCGTCAATCAGGCAGCCGTGGGGCTGGAGGGAGCTCGTCCTGGTACCGCCTCTGTCTTTTGGAGAAAGAGGGAGAGAGGGAGAGGAGAGGGCAGGAGAGGAGAGGACAGGAGAGGAGAAGCCGGGCGGGGAGACTGGGCTAGGGGCCGGGGACACATGGATTAACCAGGCGCCCTCTCGGGCCGGTGTCCGCCCTGCCGCACCATGGGCAAACTTCACTCCAAACACGGTCAGTGTCTCCCGCAACCCCCGGCCCCGGCCCCAGGGAACTGGGCTCAGGCTCGGCTCGGGCTCCCTCTCCTTCTTCTCCTCCTGTTCCTTCTCCTTCTCTTCTTCCTCCTCTTCCTCTTCTCCCTGCCCAGCCCTGCCCAGCCCTGCCCAGCCCAGCCCGCCGAGCCGCGATCGCTAACTCTTTCCCTCTCCCTTTCTTTCCTGCTCCCGCCCGCCGCCTCGGATCTGCCCAGCTGCCGTGTGTAAGCGCAGGGAGAGCCCCGAAGGTAGGGATGATGGCTCCCCGCCCCGGGGCAAACTTTCTGACCCTCCTCCTTTCTCTGGGTCTTTCCCCTCCCGCCCCCTTTCCCTGCTCTTCTCTCAGCCCACCCTCTCCACCTCCTCCTCCTCCACCACCGCCGCCTCTGCCGCCTTCAGCTTTCCGCCCCCGGGGCCAGCTCTGGCCTCTGCCCTTCTCCGCACTGTCTTCGAACTTGGTCCCAGCTCTCGTCCCCGGATCCAGCTCTCTAGCTGTCTGTTCCTATGTCTTTCCCTGACTTCCATTCTCTCCTTGTTTCTGCTTGTCAACTCTGGTCTTTTCCCCCATCTTTTTCTCTTTCCCTCCTAGTCATCCCTCTGTTTCTCCTCTCCTTCTGAATCTACTCTGTTCTTTCTTCTCATCAGTTTCTTTCTATATCCCTTCATTTCCCGCTTTCTCCCTATTCTCCTTGCTCTTATTCTCTCTTCTTTCCCATTCTCCCTTTCTCTTTCTTACCCTCCTTGTTTTCTTGCTTTCTTACTTCTCTTTTCTTTCCGTCCCCCTCCCTTGCTCTTCCCTTCCTCTTAATCGAATCCTTTACCTTTCTCCTGCTCCCTGCCTCTCTGGATAACTTTAGGGGTGATGTACTGCAAGGGGTGGGTCGGGAGAAGGAGGAGGTCGATGTTGGGGTTAGGGTCTCAAACAGGCTGTGCTGTGTCCTAGGTGACAGCTTCGCAGTGAACGCCTCCTGGGCTAGGAAAGGGATCGAGGACTGGATCGGGAAGCAACGCTACCCCAGCAGCGGCCCAGGATCCCGGCAGCCCCGGGTGGTGGGCGGCTTCACCAGCGGCACCCGGGTACGGACCCCTTCCCCCACCTCCCCTCAGTGTCCTAGAGTCCCTGCTGCTCTGCTGCATCTTTTTTTCTTACGCTCCTTCTTTCTGTCTAGTGAAAGGAGTGTGATGCCAGTCCCTTGCCCACTCCCTTTCCTTCTCCAAAAGGAGACTCTGGCTTCAGAAATGTGCTCTGGGTCTATCTCCTGTCCCCTCCCTCCTTCCCTCCAGGATATTCTTCTTCTCCTTCTCCCTGCCCCCCCCCATACTGACTATCCCCTTCGGGCTATTGGAAAGTGGGAGATGGTATCTAGCCCCTATAAGTTGGTATGATGTCTCCTGTCTTGAGGTGGCATAGGGAGGGGGCCCAGGAAAGGCAGGCAGGGCAAGGTATATATCAAGATTTAGGTTATCTAGGGACAGGAATGACTTCCTATTCCTCTTCTGGAGGTATCTTAGAGGCATCCTCCCTTCCTTGACTTAGAGGAGGAGTCTCAGCTTGGATGGTGGGTTAGACAGAAGAAACTGAGTAGAGCCAAGGGGGCTATTCCTGAAGGGGGCCAGGTCAAGAGTCAGGGGGCCACTTTGGCCTCTGCTTTTGAACATGGTATGCATGGAGAAGGATGGGGGTGGTGATTGTCTGTTTCACCTGCTATAACATGTATGCATGCAGGAGGGGGAAGAGTTCAGAAATAGGATTGGAGAGGAGTTGGGGCAGTTTCCCAGTGGCAACAGCTGTTGGTGCAGAGGTCAAGGCTGGGCTGGTGGATTCTGGGGCTCCTAGTGAAGAAAGGATTCTAGGGCTGCTAACTGTAGTGGGGGGAGGCTAAAAAAGAAGAAATATCCATCACAGCTTCAGAGGGAGTTGACTGCCCCAGACTTTTCTGTTTTGTAGAGCAGAGTAGCATCAAATTTATGCTCTCTGTTTTTTCTTTTCTTTTTTGAACTTGGTTTAAACTGCTATTGGGTACTACTTAGAGATTATAGCTGAAAGTTACTGGTCATTTTGGGCAGCATTTCCCATAGTCCTCTTTTCCCCAGGGATATTTCTAGTGGGCAAAACTTACTGGAGGGTTTTCTGGTTTCTTGTTTTAAGGATAATAGGGCATGTGCCAGGTCACACATCCATTTACTTGGAAAATGACTATCTTTTGGGATAGTCTTATTCTTGTTTCAGGCCCTGGGGACTTTGGACACCTATGAGCCTTCCTGTTAAGTCAGTCTTCTACCTTGTGGATGAAGTTCTGAGACTTCTTGGTAGAGGATTATTCCCAGCCGATTCAGTGGTTCTGTGGAGTTGTCTGCTGGGGAGAGACAGTGTAGTTCGGGGTCTGGCAGTGACTGGAGTTCATGGATGTCCTGCAAGTTATATGACTCCACATGTGGGTTTCAAATGATCTGCGTGCAACTCAGGCAGCCCAGAGGATCAAAAGATGAATGAAGTTTTTGATGTGACATTTAATTTTTTTCCCTCTTTCTTAAAGGGGGAACAATCAAACTGGCAGGTTGGATTTGCCATCCTTACCAGCTGGTAGGGAAGCTTGTCCAGGTGGTTTGGGGAGGGGAAGGGGAAAGAGTTATTCTTTGGAAGTGGTGGGGATTTTTTTTCTTGGTGGGGGAGGGTGGTGACGAAGAAGGATTGGTTAGATGTGGCCATGATGGCCAAATAGAACTTCAAGAGAGGAGGCTTAACATGGGAAGAGATTTGTGCACTGACCTTCAGGTCTCCAAGAGGAGCTTCTGCCTTTTCATTAAACTACTGACACCCATCTGCCCACCAGGGAACCATCCTGTTCTTCTTAGATGTTTTGTTAGCCTGAAGGCTGGCCTGGGTTTAGAGATAGTAACAAAGGAATATGTCCTGTCCCAAACCTTCCCCATCCTAGTTTTAAAAACACTTAAAAAAAAAACCAAATGAAAATGATGCGATGTCTCTTTATGAATGAATTCATTTTATAGCTCAAGACAAAGAAGTATACTTGTCATCTAACTGCATATTCTTATTGAGTTAAAATAATTTAATCTGTTGATTCCTTTTTTTTAAAAACAAAGTATTGCTACTTAATGTCACATATGTGTAACTTTTAAAAAATGACAGCAAGCAACACTCTCCTAGAGTGGAAATCTTAAATGTAGTAATAGCTTAATTCATTTGGCTTTTATCTTCAAAGCCATAACAAATATTACCCCTCCTCCCCTCCTTTAAAATGTCTGGGTCTCTGGTTTCCAGATTGGGGCTGAGGAGATAGAGAGAGAGTGAGACAAAGGAAAAATATCTGTAATTATGAATTAAATAATTTAATTTTCCACAAAGAGATCGTGAGCCTTTAAAAAATGCTATTTGGAGAAGTGGAGAAGAGTGCTGGAGGCCCCTGCTTAACTCCAGCTCTGCCTGTGGCTTTGGCAAGTTCACTTAACCTTTTTGCCTTTTTATCCCTCCCAGATGAAGAATGGGGAAGGATGGTACTTACCTCACTCTCTTGGGAGCATTGTGAGGAGTAATTAATGTTTGTTCAAAGCACTTTTGAAGATGAAAAGCACTAAGATACCAGTAGCAAATGTTATGAAGCAGGCTGCCCTTGATTCCAGGATGAGGGCTCCTACCATCAAAGGGAGATGATGGGAAGGGAGCAGGAGTCTTTCCTAAGGGGTATTTTGCCTCTTCTAGGGGCAGTACTTAGTGGAGAGTCAGAATTGAATTCTAATCTAGGTTTTATTACTGAATTTACTAAGTGAGTTTGAATGAATCCACTTTACTCTCTTGGAGTCTCAGTTTCCTCACCTATAAAATGGACTTAATAATGCATACTTCATTTATAGTGTTGCCCTGAGGATCAAAGGAGAGAAGAGAGAATGTGAATATCCTCTGGCAAAGAATATATATATATATAGATAGATAGATATAGATATATAGATATATATATGTTTGGCATTGTTTTAAATCAAAATTTATTTTGAATTTCCTACCATCCTGGAAATACTAATTGTTAGGATATTTTTCATTTAATATTTGGAATGCAAATAGATCTGTGGTTCAGAGTGATGACTTAGCTGATTACTTTGTCCATGGTTAGGAGCCAGAGGTAGGGCCTTACACTTCAGGATTCAAGTTGTCTTTGCACTGAGAATGGGGATGGGAGGCAAAATGTGATGAGTTTGTTTCACTGGGCCTTTCCCCCACTGCCACCTTTATTTGGATGCATGGGAGGGTCTGCTGTCTGCTCTTCCTTGGGTAAGGGGATGCTTCCTTGGGTAGGACCTTGATGCTCTAAGCCACAATGTGACCCAGCTGCACATGTGCCAGTCGTTCAGTCGATAAACATTTATTAAGCACCTCCTACGTGTTAGGAACTGTGCCAAATTCTGAGAATATAAAGATAGGAAAAGGACATTCCCTACTTTCAAGGAATTAGCAACGTAAGGAGGAGTCAGTGTGTGAGTAATTGTATATAAACATATGCAATATATATATAAGTTGGAAATAATCAACAGAGCAGGTAATAGAATTAAGAAGGATTAATAAAAGTATGGAGGATCCCTCAAATATAGCCTTCTGAGCATGCCACTCCAAAGAGCATTTCTCTGCCTTCTCGTAGCCTACAACTGGGGGAAAAGTGTACTAAGAGATAATATGTTGTGAAAGAAACAGCCTGGACAGGAGTCAAGAGACCTGGAGTTTTCTCTTGGCTCTTGTCATTCACTTCTTTTAAGTTAATGACATTGGATGAATCACTTAGCCTCTATGAAATGACCTTCCTATGAAAATGTATGCTCCTCGAGGGCAGAAGCAACGTATCACCCACCCTTCCCAGTGTTAAATTAAATTAATTTCCCCAAAACCCTTTTATCTTCTGTTTTAGTATCAACTCTCAGAAGAGTGGCAAGGGGTAGGGAATAGGGGTTAAGTGACTTGTCCAGGGTCACACAGCCAGGAAGTGCTTCAGGCCAGATTTGAATGCAGGTCCTTCCAAGTTCAGGCCTGGCGTTATGCTACCCATCTGCCCTAGGCACATGATTAATAAGTGGTAGAACCAAGGCTAGAAATCAAGTTTTTTGACCTTTCCCAAGGTAGTGTTCTTATTCATTGCCCCAACTTTGATCTTTGAAAGGTTAAAAGATGATAGATATGGAAGGATATGGTGCTCTATAAGGCACTACTTTTTATTATGAGTAAAATGAATAAATATTTACTAAACATGAAGAAAAAAGTGATTTTTTTGGCTTCATGAAATATCATACAAGTTGGAGAGAACTTTGAATATATTTACCTTTATGCTTCTTAAATTGGACTCTTTTGAAGGTGTTACTTTCTATTGTCACTTGGTAATGATGGACTTACAAGGGAGGGTGTATACTGGCTGAAAGTGTAGACAGAGAAAAATGTAAGCAGGGAGTTCAAGCTTTGATGCCAGGAAGGCAGGGTAATTTAATTAGTGGTGTACCTAGCACATTTTGACAGTTCTGGTTTGGGGAGATTACAATGTGCTCATTCCCAATCAGAGTGTCTATGGAAGTATTAGTGCCATAGTGATGAGATTAGAGAGTTGGCTGGGGCTGCTGCTGAGAGCCAGATTCCTGGGGAATTACGCTTGAATGATACCAGTTGGTACAATTAAAAGCTACAATGTAGTTGCCATATGGAAAGTGTTAGGTGTCCTTATGTGGTTTCAAAGCAGTGTATTGCTGGAGGTGGACTTGACATTTGAAGAAAAGCATAAATTGACTATTTGGTGTCATGAAACAAAAAGTTGGCGTCTTTGACTTAGGTGTGCTTCCCGCTCCTCCCAAGGGACCTAAAGTTGGTTTTCTGACTAAGCCCAGTAACTCATTCCAACTCTGAAAATAGTCTGAAGGATCAGTTTGGAATAGTGGGGGGAGGAAAACTGGGTTTAGAATGAGAGGACTTGGGTTCAGAAATCGACTCCGCTCCTTGTTAACTGTGTGATGATGCTGGGTGACTGGTTTCTCTTCTTTGAGCCTCGGTTTCCTCATCTGTAAAATGAAGGGGCTGAAGTAGATGAGCCCTAGAATTCCCTCAAGGTTTAATATTCTCTTGGCCAGTCTAAAGGGGGGGTGGAGAGATGAGATGCTGAAACAGGAAAGGGTAGGGGTTAGGTGACAGGTATGTTATAGAGCTGCTTGTTTTCTTAAGAAGGTAAAATCATTCTGCATAGATGATCATCTACTCTTACAGTAGGGGAAGGAGTGGAGGAAGAGAAAGACAGATGCCAAATGTTTTTTCTGTTTCCCTTTTGAGATGTTCTGGCCACATGCTCTCTAGTGATTTGTGATTCAACCTGAGAGAGTATCTCTTCTAGCCTTTGAAACTTTTCCTTCTGCAAGATGGGAGGCTGATTGCTGGTAGATTTTGACGTATGGCATTTTCTTTACACTAGAGTTCATTAACAGGATTCTCCTCTTGTAATTTTTTGGGATGAGACCTATTATACCCATGAGAGACCTACTTAATACCTACGAGGACTAAGAGAACTAAGCAGGTAGATATTTTTCAGAAAGAAGCTTCAGCCACCAGCCTCTTACTATCCTGGAAGTGGCTTGGGTGATTTTCTGTTTGTACCAGTTAGGGTACGGTAGTAGGAAGGATTCATAATCTAGGATATTGTGAAAATATATAACCTCTCAAGTTTCCATTTTTAGGAGAAATCTTTTCAGGGAAGAAGAGGAAGGAGGGGCATTCACACGTTGTATATTTTAAAAGTTGGAAAATGAAATCTATTCTCTAGGCTCTACACTGAGGGGCAATGTCTACCTGAGGTTGGAGGAAGTAAAAGACATGGCTACAGAAGGAAAACTAGATAGTAGATACCAGACCTGACAGGGCTTTGGCTTCTCTTTCTGATTTTTCTTTTAAAATAGTTATTTGTAATAGAAGTGTAATTATCTTTTCTTTCAGAGGGATCACTGTATTTTCAGAAGAGTTTAGGAATGGACTGAGCCAGCAGATTATTAGAAAGGTGGCCGGTGAAATCTCTTCCCATCAAAATGTCTGTTCTTTGAACTTGGGTATGAAGAAGAGATTAATGTGGGACATTTAGCTCCTCTCCCAAATTCATAGATCTATGTTGGCTCCCAGAGGCCAGAGAAGTCAAATGACTTCACTAAGATCTCACAGGAAGCAAGTTGAAGAGTTAGAACTTAAAACAGGTCCTTTCACTCAAAACTCAGAGCTCTTCGCCATGGCACCATACTACTGACTCTCTCCGTACAACCTCTTGCTCAACTGCTATGCTTCCCTCACATTCCTACTCACTCTGTGAGTTATTTATCTCTCAAGATCCATTTATTCATTCTTCAGACATTTATTTATCCAGGATGGTGCAAGGCATTGGTTAATATTTCCTATTCCTGAAGAATGATGGATAACACAGGAGTTGCTGCTTTCCAGGAGAGGAGGTGAAATTAGTAATGAGAGTATAGAGGGCATTTGGATGACTTCATAAGGGAATAAGGGAATGATGAGAATAATGTGTGAGTTTTAAAAAGTTTTTCTGAAAAATATTCTGGGCTTCCCTTCTGCCAAGTGTGTGCCTCAAATTTTAAGCTTTAAAAAGAAGAAAACTTTGGTGATGATTACGTTAACATACCTCCATGGTGGGTTATTATGGTTCAATGTTCTTTATTCATGAGTATTAATCAGACAATTTCTTTTTTTTTAACCCTTACCGTCGGTCTGAGAATTGATATCAAGTATTGGTTCCAAGGCAGAAGAGTATTAAAGGTTAGGCTACTGGGGTTAAGTGACTCGCCCAGGGTCACATAGCTAGAAAGTATTTGAGGACACATTTGAACCCAGGACCTCCTGTCTCGAGGGCTGGCACTCTATCCAATGAGCAACTTGGCTGCCCTAGTGATTTCTTTAAAAAAAAATTATTTATTTTCATCTGTATTTATAATCTTGCCCCCTCCAATAGAAGAAAAAAAATTGAAAAACAAAACCCTCATCCTAAACATGCATAGGCCAACAACAAATTCCCACATTGGCCATTCTCTCCAAAAGTCCATTCTCTCTGTATTTTAATTTTGTCTTTTCTCTGACTGGAGGCGAGTGGTATGTTTCATCTTTGTCTTCGTTAATCATTGTACTGACCAGAGTTCTTCCCAAGTCTTTCAGTGTTGTTTTTCTCTATAACAGTGTTGTTATTGTATACATTGTTTTCCTGGTTCTGTCTGTTTTATTTTGCATCAGTTAATAGATTAATTATGAATAGATTCCCAATTTCATTTGGAACTGTCCATATCATAATTTTGCATAGCACAATTCGTTTAGCCATTCCCCAATAGGAGGGCAGCCCTCAGTGTCCAATTTAGGGCTACTATAAAAAGCACCGCTATAAATATTTTTGTGCACATTGGTCCTTTTACTCTTTCCTTGATCTTTTTGCAGCATAGGCCTGATAGTGGTATCACTGGGCCAAAGGATATACACAATTTAGTAACTTTTAGGGCAAATTGCTTTCTAGGATTTAAAACTAGATGATTTCAGAGGATTACCAATGACACAGTTCTGTCTGATGTCTCTTTATTCTTTCTGGTCTGAGCAAGGGCTGTCAGCTTTTGGGTGCCCATTGCCCACCCTAGGCAGTGTGGTAGGAAAGACTGCTGAATGAAGTAACAATTGTCTATGCTATTTAAATGTATGTATTTATATGTTTGTTACATTAAAATATCTGGTGAATTCCCTCCCTCTGCCCCTTCCCCCATTGCTTTCTGAGGAGCTGCTTCTGATCTCCTGCATATCTGAGAAGCGTGGCAGTGGCAAGTTTGTCCCTTAGGGAGTCACAGACCAGGGGGATAGAGTGGACTATGGTGCTTTGGCTGATTACTCCCAAGGGCAGCTCCGTGTTCAATGCCAAAACTCACTGTGGAATATCTTGCTCTTAGATTGATTTTCCATGTTCATCTGGGGAGAGGGGAATAGGGGTGGGAGGTGGAAAGATCTCATATTTAATAGAATCAGTTCAGCAGGGCCATTAATTTCCATTATATGGGAAGTGTGTGATCCCAAAAGGAAATCATCAGTATCAAAACATGGTTTTGACTTTGGCATTTCTATTCCCACTCAGAATTCATTTATTGTTTTAGAAAGTGCTTTTGTTTCTGAACTTTGTATATCGCTTGGAATTTGCTTGCATTTTGCCCGTTTTCCAACATAGGCATCGTCTTCTTTCTGCTCTTCTCTCTCTCTCTCTCTCTCTCTCTCTCTCTCTCTCTCTCTCTCTCTCTCTCTCTCTCTCTCTCTCTCTCTCTCTCTCTCTCTCCTCCTCCCTCTCCTCTCTGTGTCTCTCTGCGTGTATATGTCTCTCTCTCTCTAGTTCAGATCAATTTCTTGACTCCTTTTTGGCCACGATGAAGTGTTGGTTACAGAAAAAAAGATAAAAAATTAAAAATGAACTGCTATTTCATCCCATGATTCCTTTCTTACTTCAGACCTGACTAGGCACCTTATCCCTGGGACTTTGAAACACACAAATTTCTCTGCTTCTCCTTTGTAAACCGAATCCTTATTTCCCCCACTCTCCAACCCAATACTCTAATCCAGGAACACTAATCTTCTTGTTCCATGTACAGGATGCTTTATCTTTTATATCTGGCATTTTCTCTGGCTATACTTAGGATCTGGAATGCTCTCTCTCCTCATCCCTGTTTCTGGGTTTCTCTGACTTCCTTCTGAGTGTCAGTGAACTGATTTAATGAAGTTTCTGTACAATGGTCCCAATTTGGTAAGCTCCTGAAGAGAGGGGAATGAGGTAAGGGAAGAGGACCGAAGGAGGGACCAAATTGACCCAAGTCCATCAAATCTCTCACACTGATCAGTAGTGAGATCATGCCAATGACTAATCACTATTGCACTTTTAGCCTAAGCTAAATAGGGAGACCCAATCTAAAAAAAATTGCATCTTAAACTATTCATGTAATCATCCATTTCTGAATAGGAAGGAGGAATATGATGTATCTCAAAGGGTCTTATGCCTTTGATTCTTATCTGTCATACAGAAACACACACTGTCTTCCATATCACAAACAAAATTTATGAGATAAATCTCCTCTGTGATAATATAGCAGGTGAAATTTTATCAAATAAACAACTTCAGCTATAGCAGCATAGGCAGCACTAGAACATATTTGAGTATTTAGGTTTTAGTCATTTCTTTATTCAGCCAGATATAAAAGGAATGATATCCAGAGATAACAGGCAGATCTGATAATGAGGACTGTTTTTTTTTTGTTTTGTTTTGTTTTTTTGGTCTTATAACTGAATTAAACATTTTGGGGCTGTTTTTTCTTTCTTTTTTGAATGTTCAACAGTAAGCCAGCTTTCTGTCAGGGCTCTGTGAACACATAATTCATTTGTCCACAATACTAAGAATGATAATGTTTCCAGCAAAATGCCTTCATGTGGTGCCATGTGTTTCTATTTCTAATGAGAGAGGAAGAGAGGAAGGAAGGAAGGGTGATGGAAAAAAGGGAAGGCTGGAAAGAGACAGAGAGAGAGAGAGAGAGACAGAGACAGAGACAGAGAGAGACAGAGACAGAGAGGAAGGGAAGGAAGGAGGGTGTGGAGAGGAGAGGAGAATGAAAGAAGAGGAAGAATGAAAGGGAGCATGAGAAAGAGGGGAAGGGGGAGAGAGAGTGAGAAGGAGAGAAGAGAATATGATGAGAGGAGAGGAGAGGAAGAGGGAGGGGAAAGAGGAAAGGAGAGAAGAATGGAGAGAGAGAGAAGAGAGATAAGAGAGATAAGAGATGAGAGAGAGAGAGAGAGAGAGAG